>NW_027100811.1:0-22500 GCF_029633855.1 Hoplias malabaricus
TTGAGGGGAAAACAGGAGGAAAGAAAAAGAAAAGAGGAAAACGGAGGAGGGGTGTGACACGCTCTTGTCAGCAACATCAGCGTCTTTGAAGGTAATGAAGTGACAAGTGAGTTATTAGAGAGAGAGAGAGAGAGAGAGAGAGAGAGAGAGAGAGGAGAGAGGGAGAGAGAGAGAGAGAGAAATAAGTGGAGGGAGGGAAAGTGGAGAGAACGCCTCCAGGTGTACGATGCTGCAGCATATTTTTAATGATGCTCCATCTCTCCATTTCACTCTTTTCTTTGTCCTATCCTTCCTCTCTCTCTCTCTCTCTCTCTCTCTCTCTCTCTCTCTCTCTCTCTCTCTCTCTCTCTCTCTCCTCTTGTTGGTCTATCTCTCTCGCCCACGGCGCTCCTCAAATCACAGCAGAGTCTTTATAACTCAGGAATAAAACAGAAGCCCAGACTGAGAGCATCTCATCACACGCTCTTAGAGAAAAGGGTTCTCTTAGACAGAGGAACAGAGAACCCGTGCATGTTTCAGTGTGGTTCTCCTCATCAGTGCCCTATGATAAAGGTTCTGTAGAGAACAAAAGAACAGCATGGCACCTTGGTTCTTTAAAGACATCTTGGTCTATCCTAAAGAACATCACAGCACTTTCATATTAAAGGTTCCATGGGTTCCATTTCCCCCTTTCAGAGATAGAACCAAACACTCTCAAACATGAAGGTTCTAGTTCTGTGGAGGTTTAGATTTGAAATATGTTTGTCTCTCTCTCTCTCTCTCTCTGACACACACACACAAACACACACACACACACACATTCTCTAGGGAACCTAAAATTCCAGGCTCTAAAATGTTGCTACAAAACCCATTGTATTTAAACGTGCTCTGATTAATACTGAGAATTTCGGAGCCCCTGAAAAGACAAGGACACAATATTTGATGTGAGCACAAGATAATAAAAGGTTAGCACCAGATACTAATATTGTTGTGTATTAATATTATCTAGAACTCACTGAACACTTTATAATGTTCACTGGATCGTACTCAGTACGTGTTTCTAGTGTAATTTTATAATATCATGTGCTAACAAAATAATATCTGCTGCCCAGAACTTCTTGTGGCCACTAAATATTATCAAGTAATAGTTTCTGGTGCTGACCAGCTGTTTAATAATAATTTAATACGTATTTATTTAATAATAATAATAATAATTATAATAATAATAATAATAATAATCCCTGTCCCTTCAGGGGCTCCGTAGAGCAGCTTGTGGATGATAAAATACACTGAGAGAATACAGAGAGTTCAGGGGGACTCTTACTTTGTAAACACTTCACTGGTTGTTGTTAAGAAGCAGGCGGTTTGTAGAGTAAAAGTCTGGACAGAGATGAAAATGTATGTACACTCACCCACAGCACACACAGGAGAGTGGGTTTGACCTGGGGGTGGGGCTCTGTGTATGTGTGTGTGTGTGTGTGTGTGTGTGTGTGTGGTGTGGGGGGTAATACTCTATGGGCGTTAGACTCTTATTGGTCTGTTTGGGGCTGGGACTGGCCCTTTAATACTTATGTAGAACCACAGAAGGTTCTGTACAGTCCCCCTGGCCTCTGTGAGGGTCTCTGTGGCTCGTGTTATCTGTTTGTTTCTCAGTTTTCTCTGTAACACTTCATTTTAAGGCCTGGCTTCTTCATCAATTCCGTTAACGATGATCAGGCAATGATCAATAATCAATAACTAGTAATAACACCCCAGTAAACATCAGTGTATTGTTTGTAAACAAGCTCAGACGTGCAGGGGACAGTAGATAAACCGCTTTTGTGAGCAAAATTAATTAGCATCTAATTATCATCGTTTATTTGTTTATTCTCGCTGTAAACACCTTTCCTTATGAGCTCTGAATGAAAGCACAAACAAACAAATTCAGAACAAGTCACAGAAGCAACGTGTGACCGTTTATTAACAGAGTTCAGGACCTGATTAAAGGAATCTTTAAATATTTCTGTTTTATTCCTAGATTTATAATAATACGTCGAATATAGACAGTGGAGCTGAGTTCAACAAACAGTTAATCAACTTGTTTACAGGAGGACTTATAAACACTTTACAGAGATATACAGGTTTATAACACGTTTATAAGCTTGTTTACAAACGTGTCTCAAAACTGGGGCTTTAGACCGAAACCTGGTTTGACGTTAAAGGAGCAGTGCGTCGTCAGGGAGCGCCGGACAGAGCGGGTCGCCCAGAAGGGGGCGTCAGAGTCTCTGAGAAAATGACCACGTGCTCCTTTAAAGAATGACCTTAAATAAAGTGTTACCTTTGTGTTTGTAATGTGTCTAACCCCTCGTCTCTCGCGCCTCTCGCGCCCCTCCCTCGCGCTCGTCCCGCTCCAACCGTCACAAAGTGCAAAGCCCGACTCCGACCGCAGCGATGAACGACAGGAAAAGGAGTGAAAGGAAAAGGGTGGGGAGCCTGAAGCATGCCACTCCCCGCGCAAAACCTCACACACATAAAAACATCACGATTCCACGGCTCGGTTTTCTCTTCTCCGTTAAAAAGCAAGGGATACTTTGTCTTTTTTTTCTCTTTTCTTTTTTCTCTTGAAGCTAATATAAATGATTTAATGCTAGTAAGATGCTACCTCTTCTCGCCTACACTGACTTTTAGAGCTGGAAGTATTGTACTGTAACATAAGACCCGCCCCCAAACTCGAACCGGAACCGAAACAAAGTCCAAAGAAGAAAGGAACCGAAAAATGACCATCGATACAACTGTTTTACACCAAAATAAAAGCCAAAAACAAAAGAAAAGCAGGAGAAACCTCTCAGGACATTATTTACAAACGTTTTACGCCCATTCCATGCTTACGTACGGCACTCGCATTTGTTTTTGTTTTTCGTGGGTTTTTTTCGGTTTAAAAGCTATCGTTACACAAATACAACAAGGAGAGACTCGTCTGAGTTTGTTTTTTTTTTTCACTTTTTTCTCATCGTTATTATTTTTTTTGTTCCGCAGGCAACAGTCACACACAAAGAGTCTGAGGAGCTTCTTTGGGAGTCGGACCAAAAAAAAAACAGGAGAAGAAGAAGAAGAAGAAGAGAAAGAGGGGGGCAATAATTTGAGGGGGAGGGGGTCAAAAAGTTAAAAGGTTAAGTTGGGATTTATTTATTCTTTTTTTTTTTTTTTTGGAATTTGCTCCAAAAAGTTCAAAAGTTCTTCCAAAGAAGGAACGTAAAGAAGTCAAAAGGGCGGATTGGAAGAGGCGGGAAGGAGAGGACATTTTGAGGGAATTCCGGAACGTCCTTTTCCGTGTTTTGTTTGTGTTTGGAGACGGGCGTCAGCGGGAGCACCCGGTCCGGGTTCGGGAACGCTGTTCTGTCTGTTCAGAGCGGGAACCGTGGTTCTGTGTGGGTCTGCGGGGCGAGGGGTTCCGGAGCGGAGCTACTCCACGGTGCTGCTGTTTTTGTGCAGGTTGGGGTTCTGGCTGTGACGGTTCCGGCTCCGGACGGACGAGAACATCATGTTGCAGCCGGGAACCTTGCACTTGTGCATCTCTCGGAGGTGGACCGTTTTGTAGTGGACCCTTAGGGTGCCTTTGTTGCTGTACATTTTGTGGCAGATGGTGCATAAGATGCCCCCGTTTGTGTTGTTATTACCGTTACTGCCGTTTCCCCCCAGGGACGGAGAGGAGGCGGGGTCAGAGGCCCTTAGCTCCTCCCCCTTGGGCTCCGTGGCCCCACCCTCCTCTTCGCTTCCCTCCAGCTCGTCCAGTAGGATCCCTTCGTCGCTCCCTTCGTCCGAATCCCGAGACGAGCGGACGCTGCCGCTGGACTGGACGCTGGAAGTCGTGCTCAGGTCCAGGACCACGGCGTAGTCCTCGTTGCCGCGGTAGCCGTCTCCGTCGCCGTGGTGATGGTACTCCGGAGACCCCGCCGCCTCGCTCCTCTGGGCCCGCGCTGCGGCCTCCAGGCCGAAATGGTGTTGGTGGTGGAGGTGGGGGTAGTGTGGGTGGTGGTGGGTGGGGTTGTGGTGGTGGTGATGGTGGTGATGGTGGTAGGGCCCACTTCCGTAAAGTTTGGCCAGGAACTCGGTGCGCAGGTCCTTGGGCAGCGGCGTGAGCTGGGGGTCCATCACGATGTCGTCCAGTTCTTTGGTCAGCAGTTTGCGGTGCAGGTTGATGTTGGAGCTGTGTCTGTGGAGGAGGAGAACGGGGTTCAGAAACAGGACCAAAACATTAGAAACTAAGAAATGGAGCATTGGAACGGCGCCCTGCGTTCAGACGCTGATACGTCTCTTTACTGTTCTCTACATTCAGGAGCTTTCTCTGAGTCTCTGAACTTTCTGCACGAGTCAGTGTCCTGTAACGGCACTTTAGCTCTTACACAGCGTCTGTGTTTTACATTTAATTTACTGTCATCTGTGCAAAGCTCTTTCTGAATCAGGAATGTCCTCATGTTTGAATCATGTTAATCGTGTCTTTTTTTCGCTTTATTCTTCGTTTTAATTCATTGTTTATCACTGTTTCCTTTGACTCTGTGAATCACTTTATTATAATAAACTTTTAAATAAACACAACCTACTTTTTAAACTTTATATATATTGCTTTGTTAAAGTGTTACACATCATTTATGACCACCTTATAACACCAGTTATAAAAACATGCATAACATGCTATAAGAGTGCATTAGAACACTTCATTACAAACACGTTAAAGGTGATAATGCAGTAAAACGATGCTGCAGCGCTCTGATGAGTGCAGTTATCGTGTCATAAAGGGGACAGATGTTAATAAAGATGTTATAGCGTCTTACTAAGCCTTAATAAGCAGAGTTACAGCACGACGCAGCGCAGCAAACAGCCTCTACTCAGGCTTGGGCTGTTTTTATCATCACTGCGTCACACACGAGACTCGTAGGAGCTCTGTGGACAAAACGATTCCATCTCAACACTTTAGACGTCGCCTGCCACCTGCCTTCACCAGCGTTGGGCTTGATTTTTATAGCTGTGATTAATTAGTTGCTAATTCTGAGGCTAATAGCTTTATAATTTCCTGAACTGAACCCGTATTAAACAGGGCCTTACGCTTCTGTGAGGAGGTTAATAGCAGAGAGTAAAAAGCGAGAGAGAGACGGAGAGAGACAGGGAGGAGAGAGATAACGTGTTTACCCCTGTCAGCTGCTCTCGCTCCAATCCAATTGACTCCTGACTGGATTAAATACTGCAGCACATTGAGTGAATGGGAGTTTATCAATTGATTGGAGCTGTGGTAATGTGATAATGGAGGGGAACTTGATAGCGTATTAGCGTATTAGCCGCGTATTAGCAGTGTATTAGCGCAGACTCTTGCGTGGCCTTAATGCATCGACTCGCGCCGGAGGTGTCCTCACCCCAGAACACTTAGTGCCTCATGTAGACCTCGCTTTAATAACGATATCACATCACACGCGGCGACACCGAGACGAACATCACATTCTCTCTCCATCACCTGCTCTTCACAGAGACTTTTACTGTATCGAGTTTAATAAAGACTCTAGTGAGAAATGTAGGATTTTATGAAAAAAATAAACCTTTGCCAAATAAAGTATGAATTTACTGATTATAGCAGTACTTTTACTGAATAAAGTTATACAAAAGACTTTTAATACATAATGTAGGTGCTATATATAAACATTAAATGTACTCTTCCTAAATAAAATAGAATAAAAAAAATACACATTTACTTTATAATATAGTACTTTTATTATTAAATGTATAGTGGGGATTTTACTAAATTTAGAAAGACTTTTATTATATAAAGTAGGACTCATTGAATAGAGTAGGTGTCTTATATCATACATTAGGACTTTTATTAACTACAATTTCATTTGAGAAAATCAGTAAACAATATAAAATAAATTAATTTTAATGAAATAAAACAAGACTTTTATTTAAACAATTAAGATATTTGCCTTATTCATATGACTTTGATTAAATGTAGAAACTGTAATAAATGTAATGGGATATTTACTAAATAAACTAACTATTAAATCTATTAAATAGAGTAAAATGTTACTGAATAATGATGTTTACTATTTGGAATTTGACTTTTACTTCACATAATGCACTTGTATTAAATAATGTTTTAGTAAAAATGTGAGTAAATAATTTAGTGAAAAGTAAAAAGATTTAATTAATCATTTCTATCTGAATTTTATTAAAGGTCTGTACAAAATAACTTTAATTAAATTAGACTTTTACTGAAAAAAAATCATAATATCTGCCTTTTTATATTAGACTTGGGTTAGTAAATCATTTAAGAATTTTACTAAATATAAAAGAGTTTTATAAAAAATAAAGTAAGACTTTTAATAAAAGAGTAGACATTTTAAAAGGTCTTTTATTGATTCTAAGAGGATTTTTTACTACATTTGACTATTTTTACCAAAATAAAGTAATACCTTTATTTAATTGAGAAGGTAATTTACTTTATAAAGTTAAAATAATTGTGATAACACACCTCAATTCGTGAATATCTGTCTATAAACACGTTTATAACACATGTCTGAAGTGTTATAATGACAGCTATAAACATTTATAACCGTGCAGTAGACTGTATAGCGCTGTTTATTACACATTACTGCGTTTAAAACGACGTCCAAACACTGAGAAAGTGTCTCAGTCGGCACTGATACAGTCCGAGTGTTATTAAGGGTTTATAACATGTAGGGAGTGGGTTAAACGAGTGGTGAGTGTGTTGTTATTTACGGAGTCTTGTAGTGAATTCATTTATTGAGTAGGAGTAGCGCCCCCTTTAGGAAGTCACTCAGGACATGCAGTAACTACCCCCCCCCCCACCCCCACCTCCGACAAACACAGGGACAGAGGCGTGGGCTCTTTACTCACTGACGGACTCCAGCAGGACCTCAGAACCCTATTACGTACATGCACTTGATGAATCGTGACTATTCTGCCCTCTGACAAACAAACACAAACAAAACAACGACCAAAACAAACACAGGGCCATTCAGCTGCAGCCAAGACATGGACAGATGGAGCTGCTTTCCAGTGCAAACTTAAAACATGATCAAAAAAGAGAGAAAGAAACAAACAGAGCATCACATGGCTTTGGGGCGAGGGTGGTGAGCTGTGGAGGCGGGTCTGAAATCATGGGGGGAGGGGTGTGTGTGTGAGGGGGGAGGCAGGGTTCCATGCAAAACAGGGAGAGGTGGGTCAGTCGTAAGAATGGTAAGCTTCAAGCTAATGGTAGATGCACAGTGTGTAGTAGAGCTTACCAGCAGTGCCATGGAGCTGCGGTCAAAAAGGGTCCCTTTAATTATTTACCTCCCTATCCGACACTCTCCTGCAAGAAGTAGAAATACATTCAAAACCCAGTAGAGGGACCCTTTCTGTTCAGAGAGAATTTATAAAGCCTCCGGCCACCAGAGCGTCCTCAGCGTCCAGGACACGCGCTGCTGCGCACTGTCTACTGTGGTGGATGTTTAAAACCCCCTCCAGGTCACTTGGGTCACACTGACGGCCTGTTACGGCGCCCCCTGTGGCATTGTGGGGGATATATCTGCCAGAGAGTGAAGGGCCACTTTTTGAAGTCGATGACGGACGCAGGAGAAAGGGTCAGTGTAAGGATCTGATGGTTATAATGTTGTGGCCAGTCTCCAGCGCCCAGCTTTGTGGGGTGTTACGGGGCAGTGGTCAGTACCGACCCAAAGTGGGCCGAGGGAGGACGAGCGGAGACAGAGTCCCTCAGATCCTTACACTGACCGTTTCTCCTGCGTCCGTCATCGACTTCAAGAACTGACCCTTCAGGTCCCGCCCTCCTTGACAGGGGGCGCTGTAACAGATCGTCAGTGTTACTCACTTCTCCTGGTGGTGGTGGGTTTGATGGTATTTCAAGCCGCCGTGTGATGTACTCTGAGAGAGCAGAGCACGTTTACAGATCCACACAAATGAATGTATTCAAATTAATATTTAAATGTATTTAAATTTTAAAAGTAACATCGTCAATACGTTGTTTAAAGATTCCAGATGTTGGAAATGAATTTGACTTTGGGCCTCAGTTTGTCCCCGATGCACTGATATATGAGTTATTTGCTGTCCATGATGCTCTGGTGGGCGGAGCCCTCATTTGCATACCCCCGCCCCTTAAAACAACACCCTTACACTGCTCATAAGCTCTAACTAGCATCTGGTTAAACACAAACACATAAACACACTCACACAATATACACAGTGTTTACACATTGTTTACACATTGTTTACACATTGTTTACAGAGTCTGATTAGCAGTAACCATGGCAACGCGTCGTCCTTCAGTTTTAAATGAAATATAACACTACACAGAACTTGTTTATAAATGCATTAAAACAAGACTAATCCCGATCTCGGCACTAAACCTGATTCTAATCCTAAGCCTTTAACGAATCAGTTGATTATTGATCAGATCTGTGATCGATTCCAGGAGCAACACCTCTACGTTTTTATTTCATCTACGACGTGCATCTCACACGAATCACCAGCTCATTCACTCACTCACTCCTTCATTTACTCAAATGAACACATGACTGAGGAGGGTTAGTTTAAAGGTCTGTGTCTAACCCTCCACTCCAGACCAGTTATCCTTTCATCCATCAGCGTTAGCCTTCCTGCCTCATTTCCCTCTCCCCTACCACTCCTCCCTCCATCCCTCCATCCCTCCCTCCCTCCCTCTCTCCATCCCCCCAGCTCTAATGTGGCAGCCAAACCAAATTGACAGGCTCATCTCTGCCCAAAAAGCTGGAGGCGGGGTCTCGGGAGAGGCCATTTCCAGTCGGAAGAAGAGGCGGAGGAGGCGGAGGAGGAGGAGGAGAGCGGCTCCTAATGCGTCTCGTCCCGGGAAGCGTTAATCATCTTTAGCTGGCGACGCTAAATGACTCGTAATGCCAAGACGAAGAAAAGAGGAGAGAGGGGAGAGTGGGATGAGGGGAGGAGGGAGGGGAGAGTGGCGTTAACCCGGCGACGAGGAGGCGCTTTGTTTCCAGCTTGTGTTTTTATTTTTTTTTTTTGTTTATCGTTTTCTCTCGGCGCGGGTCATTAGAGAGAGCTCTGCAGTGGGCTGACGGAGGTGGACGCCATTAATCACCTTCTGAGCTTCACTGCCACCTTAAACCCATCTCCACCACACTGCAGCGGTCACCGGGGGAACCCATCATCCACCTACTGAGCGGCTAAAGTTTGGGCAGATCTTTACGGGAGGGGTCAGATTACTGAGCATTTCCTCTCTGCTTTTACACAGACTCACAGGAGGTGAAGAATCAAACCGCTAGGTCGTCCCTAAATGGACTGGTTTATGGTCCATAGAGTGGGTCCCCCACGTGGGGGCAGTCTTGTTAAAACAGGTAAAGGTGTTTAGATTCAAATGTGTGGCTGTTTATTGATTAAAAATAAAGAAGCTGTGATTAATCGTGATCAGTGGCACTGTCTCTTCTTAAGACTGCAGCTGTTACTGGTGGCTACTGAAACCTAAATTAAAGGATCAGTGTGAGATCAGCACGTTATCGGCGTCTGTTCATTAGAAACATAATCACAGCAGTAAAGTTGTGTTTCTGAGGGAGATAAATGTGTCGTGTGTGATGTTCATGACACAGTGGCGAGAGGAAACCGCTCTTTATTCTAACGTCTCAGGGTTGTTTTGATGATTTTTATATTAAAGTCTTTTCATTTGGAGAGTTAAAGGTTCAGGGAGAGATTTACACACAGACGCTTTAACGGAGAAATGAACGCTGAAGCGCAGCTCACAGCAACAACATTTTAAGAGATAAATGGAGGGATAAATGTAATCTACCTTCTGAACTCAATAGCAGCGACTGGATTCTGTAAAAGTAACGAATTATGGGAGAAAATTGTGGCCAAATGTGGTTTAATTATGAGTCAGCGTTTTAAAAATGTACACATTATAAAATAAACTAAAAACCGGGCATGAATCAGGAGTGTGTTCCTCTCTCCACTGCGGAACGGTCTCTGCTCTCCTGGAACATTGCTGTGAAGGTTTGATGGCCAGGGCATTAGTGAAAGGATCACTTCTGGATTTTGAGGAATATCACAGGCACAGGATGGAGCTCTGTGGATTAACGGAAGGTCACTCTGTCACAGTTATTCCTTCTGGTTCCTGATGAGGCTTGAGCGCAACACACAGAAATGGCTCTGGATCGGCTGATAATGTCTGACAAACACCGATAAGTGTGTTACTGTGGCAGCTGCCCACGTGGTTTCAAAATTATCCAGCGACCAGCTCATGTTCCTTTAATTAGAAAGTGAACAGCTGTAAAAACAGAGCCGTATTTAGCTTCACAACGTCCAGCAGTCATTTATCAAGCAGTGATTTTGACCAGTCTCTTCCAGGAGCGACCCTCTGTTCCAGCTGAGTCACACAGCCTTTTATTTTACTGGGTTCTGCTGTTTCTGACTCAGTAACAATGGAGCTACACTCGGCCGATTTTGCCTTCAACTTACGGCTTCGACATCGTTGCTGCTCTGAGCTGTAACACGGAGAACAGTGACTCCTCAGCTGTAACTTTAGGAGGTGGGCCGTGGATGAATAGTTAGTAAGAAAAGTGAAGTACACTCTGCAGCTGTAGGGGGAGCCCATGAGTAATCAGTGTTGCTTTAACGCTATGCTAATGAACCCAACGAGATCAGCGTGTGAAGAAATAAAAAATACAGGCCCTTAGTTTTTAATCCGAATGATGTTTGTCTTCTCCGTTTTAAAGCGACTGACTAAAGGTGGACACTTCAATGAACACGAAGCCAAACCGAGCCCCTGCATCAGTAAATAACCCTCTGCTCCGCTCCAGTCCTCACCGAAGGCTCGGTTCCAGCAGCAGTCTCTCGCTGACACTCGGGCGCTTTTCTTTTCGGCTGCTTTGACTCGGCAGGTGAGAAACGGAGGAGAAATCTCAGATATAATTAACCTTCACTCTCTCTGTCCGTGAGCGCGAGGCTGGGAGGCGAAACATTAGCGAACCGCGGGGATCTGGAGCGGAGCTAACACTCAGGGTCACCGGACACAGGCGGGGGTTTATCGGGGTTCGGAGAGAGAGGAGAGGTCTGAACGACTGATATCTGCTCTGTGTACATTACGTTTCTCATTAAGAGGCTGATATAAGAACATTGTGTAAATATTCAACCTGTTTCTACATGATTTTGAAGCCATTTTATTCTGATGAGATGTGTTTCTAGTGGAGCGCATTATAAACACAGCTATAACTGTTTATAACAGATGTATTAAACATTAGAGCTGTTTTAAAGCATTTGGAATTGTAAACATTGACTGTATGAGTGCCGGAGTGTTTTTAATCCAAGCTTGAATAATGTTTAAAGAGTAAAAACCCTTTCTTTTGCGCTGAAATAAATCTGAGATTGCGTCCAGCTCAATAACATGGTTATAACAGGGTTATAACACCCGGGGTAATAATGTATTTCCCTGTTTTTATCAGCATCTAAACCAGAGACATAAACTCACGGGTGTCTCAGAGCGAGAAACACACTGAATATGTTCACAGTGTAAACTCTAAAACAGAGATGGGATTAAATATAAACGACGAATAATAACTAATGTAAATAAAGGAGAAGGTCCCTGGCACTGCGTTGTTATGAACTTGATGATTTTTGAGGACGGTTTGCCACCTTCAGACTGTTAGAGTCAACACTGACTGAGTTCGTCTCGAACTCATAAATCCCTCATGGAGCCGAGTGCATAATGTACAGGTATAAGACATTACTCCGACTCCAGTTGTTAACACTGTAATCATCGGAGAATGAGGCGTTTCCAGTGTTTTTAAAGCTTCCTGCTCTGAGCTCCATCATAAATCATCCAGTTATCGCTGCATTCGGAGCCTGTTAATATGCGGATTTACGTTTACATTACCGAGCTGTTACAGGCTTCATTACGAGCAACTGTTTGTTTACCTCAGCTCTGATCCCATTTCCACTGCTCCATTCATCGTACGATTTATAAAAACTATAAAGAACTTCTGCAAATGTTTGATTAAGGGATAAATGTTTCTGTAAAAATAATAATGTTAATCTGTTTCTACCGGTCGACCCAGGTTTAATTTCTCACAAAAGACAACTGGTGTTTGTGATTTCTGTTAATAAAAACATGTAATAAATCTGTAATAAATGTGTAACTAACTGTAAAACACGAGTAAGCTTCTTATTTTGAAAGGTGATTACAGAGAGAATTTGTTTTCATTTCTCTTCATCTATTCTTTGTAAAAATGTAATGCTAAGGAACATGTGATATTTTCAAATACTGTAAAACATTAACGACAGATAAAGCAGGGTGCTGTGTTTGAGGAGTGTGTAACACACACATCAGTGCAGTAGTGTGTAAGGGTTATGTTTTTGCAGCACGTTAAAGTCTTTAACCTGAGCCTAATCCTAAACCTTATCCTCGGCCCTAGCCCTAGCCCTGACTCTAACCCGACACCGTTTCACACTCCACACGTGCTTCACACACTTTAGAGCTGATCCCGGGGTAAAAACATATCCGCTGTCCGCTCTGTGTCCAGGAGAAAGAGGAGGACAACACCAGTTAATGTCTAATGACCTTCTGTCCATTTCTAAAGGGCCGTTCATCACTGAAATCACACAGAATTTGGGAATGTTGTCCCAGGAACGATGTGTGGATGACAGCAACACTATGTAACTTCGACTGAAGACTGTGGAGAAGATTTAGGAGTTTGGACCGTTTCTATTGGTCCATTCACACACCTCCATCTGAGGAACAATGTGAAACTGGCCGCTCACTGAGGACACAATCTCTGAGCCCTATTTATCACTGTAATTCATTCAGGAGGAGGATGTTTAAGGCCATCAAATGCTGAACACCGAGCCCTGGACTCCTCCATCGTCTGATACCACAGCGGTGCTTTATAACCCCTCAGTGCTCAGGAACACAGGAGTTATAATCCCTCCCAGATGCCACCGGGAGTCCAGAGCCAGGAAATATGGAAACAATAGAGCGTGCTTTTAGGGGCAACACGGTCACATCCAAAAAGAAAAAAACACAGCTGAGGAGAAGAGGAGGGGCTCCGTGTTCACAGCGGAGACTCGTCCTTTCCTTCTCCTTTCTCCTGAACACATGCTACGGCTTTAAACGCCAGCGTTCACTTTAGGGTTTTATAAGGAAATGGATATTGAGGCACTGTGGGTTTTATCTTTAGTCGATGACTCTAATCATCCTCATTGTGAGACATGTTTAAGAACACTATGAGATTATTCACCTGTTTTTAATGATTTAATTTAGAGAAGCAGTCTATTGTGTAATTCATTTTTAAACATTGTTTTTTAAAGAGGAGGAGTGTTTATAAAATGCACAGAAAAAGTAGAGAAATCACCTAGAGTTAAGATGATTTTACTCCATTAAATAATATTTTTTGTCAAGTCCTGAGTCCTGAGTGGGTTCTGTACAGAAGCATTGTCTTCACTGAGGAACACTCTTCTCTTTAGTGTGATATATGTCATAAAAAGAAATGTAAATAATAATAAATCCTTTATTTAAATGTAGTTTTTTTTTTGTGGTTTGACACACGACTGTGGCTCTACCCCTGCATTAGCTCAAACACCGCTGTAGGGTCTAATCCTCCCGGAGGAATTAAAGGTGAAAGCGCTGGAGTTTCTTTTTATTTTCTTACGGAGTTATTTAGACTGTCAGTGTGATGGTGCAATTAAAGTTCTTCGAACATGTAAAACTGCTGAGAAATCAGTGAATAATCACATGAATCTCATAACTTCTCAGTGAGAACACTGGAGTTAATCGGGTGAGATCATGGAGAGACCCTCTCTGAGAAGTGAAGGAGCTCAAGGAGCATTCTTACAGTCGCAGGCATCAATCACCGAACGACGCGGCAATGGCTCTTTCTCTCTTTTCCACTGAGAGACCCTCGTACGTGCTGATTACAGTAGCCACCGCAGAGAGACCCCCTCTCCCCCAGAGCCTCTGGCAGGGGTCTCTCCACTGTTTGTGCTAATGGAGCTCTGCGCTGATAAGTGTTTCCAGAAGAAACATTAGGAAGCTCAGGCTAAACACAAACAGCCAAGACCTCACTACATACGTTCTGGACATGACCAGGCTGTTCTGCTGTTATCATCACGTTACATGATTCACTGGCCTCAGTGAATTGTCAGCGATATACACACAACTGAATAAACAGATGAGCATATGTTTCAGAGCTATCTGGAACCCTAAAAGCTCTGTGCCCAAACATGTGTCAGTCAGTGGATGATCATTTACTGAACTTCAGCCGTAAACAGGATGAAGCCACAGAGCAGAATGAGTGTCATTACAGGGGAATCCTGTGACACTCTTGTTTCAGCTCTGAAATCAACAACATCTCCTCCAGTTAAACACCTGAAAAACCTGTGGCTCTGTCCTCAGGACCCAGTCCACACTTTAACATCACTGAATGGGTTTAGGATTAGCTTCTGGGCTAAACCCTAGACGAGCGGAAGAACATTTCTAGCAGATTCCTGATGGGAATCGCTGCTGGAAGCTGAGGCTATTGAAGCTCTTCTTTCAGGGAGGTGTTTTCTCTCTAAATCAATGTGAATGGACTCTCTCTTACTGAGTGAAACCATTTTAAATCTAGCATTTATCCAGTGGAATCCATGGATTAATCACTTCCAATGGACAGTGTCAAATATTATTTAGAAACAGGAGAATAATCAGTACCACGTTAAAATTAGACAAATTTTATAAAAGTTTATAAATGGCTTATTACATAGTTATTAAATAGGTTGTAAACACCTTAAAAGTCACGAATAATCATTTGTAACACAGAGATAGAAAGGGCAACAGTGACCTTTTTTTACTGAAAATATGAAATTAAAGAATGAGCTCAGAGCTGAGAATGTGAATTTAGTTATTTCACACGTTAACGTAAATGCTACATTATCATCAAAGTTTAAAAAGACTCTCTATCAGTGGTTAATTGATTAAACTCATTAACAAATCTGTGCTGCCTCTGAGGGGGTTAATGTCTACTGATGGATGACACACAGTGAGGTCAGTATTTGGCAATGTTAACTGTAGACGGATGTGAGGTCACTATTTGGCAAACACCAGGTCACTGTTGCACTTTCTATCTCTGTGTTATAAACAATTAATTACTTTTAATGCAGCAACCACATATTTAATAACATTAGTAAAGAGATTTTAAATGGTTTATAAACCTTTATGAGTGTAGTCTTATTCTAAAGTGTGAATGAGAAATCTCAGAAACATTCAGTAGATTTGAGGTGATTTCATTTTTAATTTACAGTTTATTTCAGTAAATCAGTGCATGCTCAAGCGCAGGGAGCTACTGCCCCTGAGTCCACACCTCAGCATCACTGAATGGGCTTGGTATTAATTGCGAAGAGTGCAAGCTTCTTGTAAAACTGAACTTTGGAGGTGAGGAAATGTCTCTTTGAGCGTCTGAAGAACTGAAACACAGGAGGTTGATTGTATTGATTTGTTGAGGCCTGTTTTTTGCCTCTTGTTTCCTGTCACTGAGAAATGGATGTCTTGTTGTTAATGGCCTGCGTTTCAGTGGAAATGAAAGGAATGAAGGGTTTGTCTGTGTGCTGTTACTCTCTCTCTCTCTCTCTCTCTCTCTCTCTCTCTCTCTCCTGAATCCTGTTTTAAAATCTGCTGGCGTTTGATGACGCTCCCGCAGGAAAATTAGCGAAGGTTGACGTTGAAGTTGTGTGGAGGTGTCAGTTAGAATCCCTTCGGTTTTCTGCGTGCGTAAGTGTACATTTGTATGCCTAGTGATCTTTGTGCACGTAGCTCTTTGTTAGTGTGTGTCTGAGTGTGTGTGTGTGTGTGTGTGTAGTGTGCATCTGTCAGAGATTGTGGCCTGTTTTTTTCCAGTCTCTTCATTTGCGAAAGAGACAGAAGCTCCGCTGAAGCCTGGGGGCGGCAGGTCCCCGAGGTTTTGTCAAAAACAGCACGTTTCTTTTGATTTTTTTCAGTATCGCCGCTTGCCACATACACACACCTCCACATCTGCATCGGGAGCGAGGGATGGAGTGTTGAAAAAAAAAAAACATCCCTCCACCTGCCGTTCCCCTGGTCCTTGCCACTGTTCGCTGTTTACAGTTCGCTAATGAACCCACGCGGCTGGGAACAGATGCCACCGCACTCAGGAACTTAATAAAACCTCGTTTCAGAGAGAGAGAGGGAGTGAGGGAGGAGAGACAGAGGTAGAGATAGAGGTAGAGGGGGGGAAGGACGGATGCAGAATAAACCCTGCACCTCAGAGAGGCTTTTGTTCGCAAATTACAGCGAAGGCCGGGGGAGGACGCACCGCAGCTAAAGCTCTCCATCTTTATTTTCTAAATAAAACTGTCACTTGTCGCCAGAGCAGATGAGAAGAGGCAGCTCCTTATCTCCTCTCTGCGAGACTGAATGAGATAAATGAGTGGGTTTGGTCGTCTCCTCTTTCTCCCGAACGCTTAACCACGCCGTCCCGACTCTTTCAGCACAAAAAAAAGAGAGACGCTTCACAGAAAGTAGAGGGGTTTGGTTAAAAGTCAAACTAAAGACTCCTGTGCGGTGAATGTGTCTCGATTCCAACTCGGTGTTTCTCTCGAATCCTAATCAACTCGAGGTGGGAATCATCGACTACGGTGTCTTTTCTACAACTCATTTTACAGCAGGTAAAGCAGGGCCCTAGGACTTCAGCGAAGAAGAGGAACACAGATTGATTTCAGAAATACAGACAGAAATGTGCAGAACGGAGGTGTATTTAAAAACAAAAAACACGTTCTCGTTCTCTGCAGACGCTTTGGACGTGTTCGGTTAGTGTCTGCACTCGCTACAAACCCCTGACATGCCTCTGGTCTTTGTGCGCATCCATCCCAACGCCGCACGGCCCCCGCTCGCGGATCCAGAGTGTGGTGTTCACTTCGTATCCATCCCCCACAGAAATCACACACAGGGCTGCGCTGTCTACACGCTGTGCTCTGAGTCTGAAGTCTTAGTGCCTCTCGCCTGGTTTCACCGAGCAGAGAGGGGTCAGGAGACAGGGGCCGTCATCAGTGATGGGGCAGATTTGTTAAAGGCATTTAGAGAAAGACTCAAACATTAATCACAGGAGGGTCTTTGGATAAACAGAGATTACAGAACATCTCTGAAAGATTTGATCATGTCTTTACTCTAGCGCCAATGACTCGGAAACATCTGCCTCAGAGAGCGCCACACCGCCGCTGCTCACTGCAGCAAACACAGTCTGAACAAAGGGGGCTCGGTCCATTCTTTCTGTTTTCTTACATGTGCTGTTCTTTCAGCTATTGTGGATGAAACTGGATTTTATTAAAGAAAATGCTGCCACAGACAAACAATCAGAAAAATGGAAATGTGAAAAATGGGATTGAATTGAAAAACTAAAATGTAATTTGGAAAAAAAATGTAATGATATTTTAGGAACAAATAATACGCCTTCCATGGGGTCGGTGTAAAACAAATCTGTATCAATTACAAAGTGAACAGGACTAATATCACTGACTGATTTACACATAGTTATTATTATTATTATTATTATTATTATACATTATTATACGTTATTGATTGACTGTGATAGTATTGTAATAATAATAAATAATACATTGCCCCGGTGCTCAGTTGAAAATGAATAAATAAATGGACTGCGGTGTAAAAGCTGATCTCGGATGGTGAGAACATATTTCATTTACTAAACATATTTCTCCACTATTCACTTTGTTTGATTGATTTTTAACTACAAAGGAAGTCTCTTATTTCATCAGAAAATCCTTTTACGTGTTTCATAAAAAAGTCAATAATTTATCAAAGTAACAAGGTATTTTCTTTGTAAAAACAAGCAAAAATCGTCCAGAAAAAAATCAATTCGTCTTAAAATATTCTAACAACCATCTCAGGATGAGAAATATTAGAGATATTCACTAAATCTGTGATGATGTCACTTCATTAAACATGAGACTGTGTGTAAGAGGGGTGTCTCTCAGCTCCAGGGGAGTGGACCGACTCGGGCCATCAGTGGGTGACAGGAGGCCGTCTCTCTACCTGTTAGTGGCGATGTATTTCTGAGGTCTGAACCTAGGGAAGGTGTTAACAGCTGAACAGAACCACACACACACACACACACACACACACACCTCCCGATGTGTTAATGAATGCAGCGGCTTTGACAGGCTGCAGCCTTCGCTAATAAATGCACGTCTACCTGCGAGTGACAGGTGAGCGGCTGCAGGTAACTGGGCTATCGACGCATTTCATAAACGTCTGAATCTCCCTGCGCTCGCTAACATGACAGGCAACACATACCCTAGCAGTTACCACGTCATTAGCACGCTAATAATTACTCTCCCCCAGACGCGGCATCACAGATAAAGACAAAACCGGGACGGCGTCGATGGCAATGAACTTTTATCTTGTAGCAGAGTGGGCCGCGATGGCTCTAACATAAGTGTGTAATTATTATGATCACAAACATAAACACGGTCCTGTAACCTGCCTGCTTTCGTTTCTCACTCTGGTCAGGGATGTTACAGCATGTAGCATGCATTTTATATCGTGATGGTCCCAGCTTCATGAAATAAAGTGATTCTAAAGGCAACCTGTCTCAGGGGGTACTGTCTGTACTGGTCTGTTTGTGCTTCCACTCAGATCCACTGGGGGCAGCCATGGCCTGGTGGTGAGGAACTGGGTGTGTAACCAGAAGGTCGTTGGTTCGATCCCCAGAGCCGCCAGGTCATGACTGAAGTGACCTTGAGCAAGGTACCTAACCCCCAACCCCCAACCGCTCACTGCTCCCTTGTGTTCACTAGTGTGTGTGAATGTGTGTTTCACTGCATGGATTGGGTTAAAAACAAATTCCTCAACAACTCAACTCAGAGGATCTCTGAAGCTCTAAACTGTTAATGTTAAACCCTACAACTTGCCTGTACCAGGAAGTCTCCAATCTGGAGGGAAAAGTGCGGGGAAGCATTACAACCTGCAGAACCCAAAAATGCCATCCTGAAAGAAAACCATCAATTCGTCAGAGGTGGGATACATCGGCCCATGATGCCGAGCCAATGTGGGTTCCATCCCACCTCTAAGTTGATGTCTGTTTGGGGTCTACAACATGTGAGCTGTCCCCTCGCTGAAGGACAAAGCTGCACTGTTTCTCCAGGTTGGAGATTCCCTTGGAGAGAGGAGTCTTGAGTTCTCAAAGAGTCTTTTGTGGCCCACAGACAGACCAGTGGCTCCCCCATGACGCAACCTAGTTAAAAATTAAAACTCCTTTTGTCACAGGACAATTCAGACTGAAGACCGAGGTCAGGACAGAGTTTTCAATGCCCACGTCATCAGTGTGTACCACATAACTACACATTTAATCACTGTCTCAAAGAACATAAACACCACATCACACAACCTACTCAATTTGGCCTACACACTTACAAGCGATGGTCCTATAAAGGGTTTTACTAAAGAGAATGGATCTATATAGAACCCTGAACACTTGGAGAACATTTAGCATGATTAAAGGGTTCTTCAGATTGATTGAGAATGTGCTGTAGACCCCTTTTTAGAAAGGGGTTCTATACGGCACCAAAACAGTTCCAACCAGAACAGAGGAATCATTTTTGGTGTTGTATAGAACCCTTTTCTAAAAGGTGTGGTACAGAACCGTTTTTTTTTTTAAACACAGAACCCTTGTAGATCCATCATTTTTAAGTGTATTTTAAGTATCTTTTCTCACCTGTCTCGGCTTCGTCGGGAAGGGAAAGCAGCATTGCAGCCGGCCACAGTACACACATGCATCTCTTTCAGGTGCACATTTTTGTAGTGCAGTTTCACACTGTATGAGCTCTTGAAGCTCTTCTTGCAGACGTAGCAGATCTTAGGGTCTGGGCTGGAGCACAGGTCACCCTCTGGAGACTGGGAGTGGAACTTGGGGGGGCTGGAGCCATAGCCCATCGAGGAGATGAAGCTTTCATGCAGGGCAGCCATGCTAGCAGCGGCGGCGGCGGCCATCCCGCCGTTGTAGAGGCCGTACTGACTCATGCAGAACATGTCATAGGTGGGGTCGCTGAGCTCTTCTTTGATTTTGATCACTGGCTGATGAGGGGACGGTGAGGAGCGACTCTTGTCTTCCATATCTTTCCTCAGCTGGCCTTCTTCTTCCCCATCTTCCTTGTCTTTGTCCAGGCTTCCCGAGGCATTGCGCTGCTCTTCTGTGTCCATCATCTCGTCCCGGTAAAACATCTTGGATTCGGAGGTCTCTGATTCATTCTCGAAGTCCCGTTCGTGGTCCTGGTCTTCTGAAGTGAAGCTACCCATGCACCGCAGCTCGCTGGTGCCTCCGTCGCTCGTGCCTCCTCGACACTCATCTGGATCCGGCCTCAGCATTCCTCTCAGCGCCAAACCGGGGCTCATCTCGTCTTGAGAAGGAGACTGGTGCCCACTTCCTCCGCTCAGGTGGCCGCTGCTGCTGTTGTTGTTGTTGTTGCAGTTTCCGTTGACGTTGTTGTGGAGGTGGGACGAGGGATGACGGTGATGGCAGCTGTCATCGTCGTCGTCGTCTTTGTCGTCGTAATCGTCGGCGACGTCGATCACTTCTTTTTCGATCTTGACGGGCATGCTGGACTTGCGGGGCTTCTTTTTGGGTGTAGGGTCAGTGTTGATAGACTCTGGGGCGCTGTGGGTGATGGGAAGGTGGTGAGTCAAAGCCCCCGTTCCTGTTTCAGACATGTGCGTGTTGTTGGAGGTGACAGCTAGGATATGCTGCTGCTGCTGCTCCATGAGAGAGGTGCTGTTGGTCGTTGTAGGCAAGATCGGACTGGTGGGCAGGGAGACCGGGGGACTGACCATATCCGCAGGGGACAGCAGCGTACGGTAAAAAGGCGGCACGGGTTGAACCGGCTGCACGGATTTCAGAGAAGGGAAGACCAGAGGACTCTGCAGGGGGCTCTGCATCATCGAGTCGAGAGGAGGAGTCGCAAAGCCTAGCGGGGGTCGTCCAGGGCTGGTTAAACTGAAGCCGCTCTTGGCACTGGAGATGACCGGGGTGGCCGTGCCAGAGCCTGAGCGGATGAGGTCCTTGTCTCGGTTATTCCTCAGCATGGGCATGTGCAGTCGAGGGTTGGGATTGGCGCTGTGGCGATTGCGGCTCCTCAGGGAGCTGAAGACCATGTTGCACCCCTCGATGGTGCATCGGTGCTTGATCTTCAGGTGCACGGCGTTGTAGTGGATCTTCAGGGTGCCCTTGTCATAGAAGGTCTTCCCGCAGGCATTGCAGCAGACGCGACCTTTGCGAGAGGGCGTGCCCATGCGTCGCATACGGTGCATCTTGGAGGAAAACGAAGAGTGGGTCATACTTTTCGACTGCTCGCTTTTCACAAAGTGTTGGTGGCTCTGGTGGTCATTCAAGGCGTTGGCCTGCTGTTGCTGTCCTTGCGTCTGTTGCTGTTGCTGCTGCTGCTGAGCTTGCTGTTGCTGGGATTGCTGCGCGACTGGGCTCGGGGTGATTGGCGACGCACCGTTAGGCTCTGTTTTGGGCTCAATAGAATTGGGCAAGGATCCCATAGCACCTTGGCCTGGGCTCTGGCTGCTGCGAAAGGGTGAGAGAGACACTTCAGACTCGCTGCTCTCCACTGGCTCGCTCTGGCCGGGATGATTCGGCTCCCGAAGTCGGAGGGCCGCTTGGTCCAGGGCGAGGCCGTTAGGGGGCAGGCCCAACATTGGAGCCTGGACCGGGTTGATGTACTGGAAAGGCAGCAGGAAAGCCAAGCTGTTGGGGATGTTCTCGAAGTGGTGGATGCTGGAAGGGCTGTTGTTCTCCAAGTGTGTGAGGAGCCCGGGACTGCGGGTGCGGTTGTTGCTTTCGATAAAAGTCCTGATGCCGGAATCCGTCTTGGACGAGGGAACCGTGACTGCCTGGCCTTCCTTCTCTTGGATCGCCATCAGCTCCACGATGGATTTGGTCTCTCCGAAGCGCAGGAACTGCTGCAGGGTAATGATCTCCTCTTCACGGGACATGATGGTCCAGCGGTCCAGCACCTTGCCTGCAGCATCCTAGAGGCCATATCAAAGAAAGAGAGAGAAGACAAACACAAAAACTTATTGATTTTGCATAATAACTGGAGACTGAGGAGGAGGAGGGCGAGGGCAGAGGGTAAGGAGGAGGGCGAGATTCGGCAGCGAGAGGAAGCTTCCCTGGAGCGAGGTACGAAGACTGATAATGGCGACGGTTTCCATCCCATCCTTTCCTTCTCTTCCTCCTCCTCTTCCTATTTTAGCCTTAACCAAGCATGCAGATGCAGCCATTAACCACACAGCGAGGCGACCCAGGCACGGCTCCATAAAGTCTTTTCCAAACAAAGGGGAAGCTTGCTGAGCCTCGCTTATTAGTGGGTCGCCATGAATCTAGAGTGAGACAGTGATGTATTGGCTGCGAGAGCATTTAACAAAAACATCTCTGAAAGATGTGAACTCTAACTGAGACTCCCTGGGAGCTCACACACACACACACACACACC
>NW_027100811.1:27500-32500 GCF_029633855.1 Hoplias malabaricus
GTATCTTTTAAGGTGGAGCGGTGTGTGTGAGTAAGAAGCGACTGTATCTTTTAATGTGGAGCGGTGTGTGTGAGTAAGAAGCGACTGTACCTTTTAAGGTGGAGCGGTGTGTGTGAGTAAGAAGCGACTGTACCTTTTAAGGTGGAGTGGTGTGTGTGAGTAAGAAGCGACTGTATCTTGTTGGTGTCTGAAGTGTAAATTGTCTGTAAGTGTTTATTCACTGTTTGAATTCCCACTGAAACTCATGTGTAACTCGAGCTGTTTAGTTTTGTAACACTTTCTCTCTGTGTTTACTTTCACGCAGTTAGCGCTCTCCTGAATTTAGAATCAGTTCCACCTTAAGTAATGTAACTGTAACCCCCCCAATTACTATTGGGTGTTTTATACACTGAATGGGAATGACGCTTTTCCTAAGTCCTGATAAAACACCTCCAGAACTCCAGAGAGCTGTGGCGTGAGCTCTGAACTCAAGCCCCGTTTCTCTGCTACGAGTAA
The DNA here is from genome assembly GCF_029633855.1 of Hoplias malabaricus. NCBI lineage: Eukaryota > Metazoa > Chordata > Actinopteri > Characiformes > Erythrinidae > Hoplias > Hoplias malabaricus. The sequence goes on from NW_027100811.1 coordinate 27,996, forward strand.
GAAATATTTCTAATGAGAGTCTGCCTTCGTTATGTTAAACCCTAAGGGAAATCTTGACCAGGCTGTGGGTCAGTGAACACTAAAGGGTTAAGATGCGGCCATGCACTGATAGAGAGATGCACACACACACACATACACACACACAAATCAGCGGTGTGTCTTACTGTCGGCCCCACTCCGCTGCATTAGCCAAGAGAGCAACAAACCTGCCATTAGAAGCACTTTTACAGCTCGGCACTCATCTCCCAATTAGCTTAATGTGGCCTCTTTCTATGCATTCTGCAGATATCCAGGTCCTCCCCCTCCCTCCCTCAGAAACCTCATTACTGCCCCCCTATGCGCCCCCCCAGCGCTAAGACGGATTAGCTTGTCATTACGCATCCCCGAGTCCTGTACAGAAGTGCTGTTTTGCGAGGTTAATGACAATTAGCTAATAATTACGCCTCTACGTCTCGGCGTCCACTCTATTTATCGCCGCTCGCGCTTGCTGCGTGTGAGGTGCCACTGTGTCACCCCAAAATGGAGGCCATGACGGGGGTATTTATCTCCGCCGCCCCCCCGATAATGCCACCATGGGCTCAGAGCCTGGAGAATCACCGGAGAGGCGAGAGAGAGCGAGGGGAGAGTGATGGCCCCTTCTGCACTAAACAAAGCCCACAATTACGCAATTAGCCCGACATGGTATTAACAACACGGACGCCTGACGACCGAGCCCTTGTGATTAAGCCATTAAGGGATAAGAGTACACCACTGCAGGCCTCTGCTCTGACTGGCTGATGTTTGGATCGGAGGAAGCTACAGATCTAAACACATATCACTGCCGTTTCAGTGGAGACAACAACGAGAATCAGCTACAATCCTTTCTCAGCCTGAGCTCAAGGGGAATTTGTACATGACTGACTTCGAAACCCTTCCCAGGATTCACACAATGTGTACAACATATAGTTCCCACTTCACTGATGAACACATGAAATTCTGATGCCTACAAATAACTAACCCTAACCCTAATCTCCAAAAGATTTCGTCTCCTGTGTAACATTCTCCCACAGCAGTTCACAGCACTGTTTCTGTTTTTGTAGTGGAGTCCAGATCTAGTTCTAAATCTGAGTCTGGGTCTACACCATCTAAACCGTGGCGTGTAAACCTTGCAGAGCGCTGATTGTCCAGAGAGAGTCGTCACTCTATGCCACGCAACGCAGACGACCAGCACCAACTCTTCATCTGTAAAATCTCCAGCTGCAGCAGAGATCACGTTTGTTTTTATCCGACTCACGACGGCAGCTCGTAAAATGACGCCGTGGTCTTTTGAAGAGGTTCAAACGCTCCTTGGATCGGTGGCCGACGAAAGAATCCAGCGAGAGCTGGACGCTGCAACAAGGAAGGAACAAACTCTACTGATCTGTCTGAACTGATGACGGAGCTGTGTTCAGTCCCAAACAACAACAACACGCCGATACACCATGAGTAAACACTGCTTAACGTTACCACCGCCGTTGTTGTGGTTTCTAACGTTGATTTTAAACATTCACATTTGAACCTGAACCCTTCTGATAAAATCTTTAAAGAATCCAAACACCACGCCCCGTTCTATCCTCCGAACGCTGGAGTGGTAAACGTCCAACAGTGCGCTGTGGTTTCTGAAGTCTGGATCAGAACCAGCCCTGAGACGATCGATATCTCGTAGGCCCATCGTAAATCAGACCTAACTGTGGAGATCGCTCGTATGGCGAGTGTGTGTGAGACGGTAAGTAGCTGTGTACTGTTTGTACGGACGGAGCTGGCTCTTATTCGGTGTTGAGTCGGGTCACGGCGGGTCGAAACCTTCACGATGGAGCCGTTAAGCCGTAAAAACCCAGAGGAGTGCAGCGGGCCTGTTGTTTAAAAGCAGGAAGAGTGCCGGGGGGATCTTGTCCTCATAGATTTCCCAGAGAGAGCGGGTTCATAAATCAGATCTAAACATGGGGAAGTACAGAAGTGTGTGAACGCTCTGCGGTGTGTGTATTACTTCAGTTATGAGTACGCCCTGTAAACTCTGCGTTTCTAATGAGCTGTAAATCCTCTGATACGAAGCCGGACCGCGTGGATTCATAAACGTTTGGGTTATAAAGCCTCATGAGGGTCACTTTAGCTGCTTAAGAGTCTTTATGGACCTTCAGAGTGTGGTGTTATAGATGCTTTATAACAGACACCGACAGCAGTGGACTGTGAACACGTCATAACGTAACCAGTGTGATTAATTTTTTCTGAGGGGTTCCTATTGGTTATGACCAGTTCTGGTGGTTGGCAATGATTCTGATTGCCTCAGGTTTTTTTTTTTTCTGACTGGTTCTGATTGGTGGCTATTATACAGTCACTAAGCTCCCATCCACTGGTGGCGCTGTTTCACTGAATCCACGCAGACTGTGACCCCAGAGGAAAATCACAGAGACAGCAGTTAGATTGTTGTTCATGTGCACATCCATTCAGGGAGGGCTATATTTAGTAGACACTGTACGAACCCTGGGTACCTGCATTCACGTCTAAACTGGAGCTAACTGCAGTGAAAGAGCTGCTGTGGACGTGGTCAGTTCTGTCACAGCACTTTATTTGCAGTGGATTCTGTTCCAGTTCCTTTTGCTGAAAAATCACAGAAGGTGTTTATAAATCGCAGCAGACAGTGGCCTCATCTCATGCCTCGAGTGCTTATCTGTGTGTGAGGGGCTGTGCGCCGTCCGTACGGCGATCTGCGGTGACTGTGGTTTCCAGCGTCCAGTCCGTGGTCCTGGGAAAGTCTGTGATGAGAAGCCTCTCGTTTCCCAGTGGACCGGACCGGGATCTACTATTGATCCTGCTGCTCTTCATCCATCCCCCCGTCCTCCCACCCCCCGAAAAAAACAGCCCTCCATCCCTCCATCCCTCCATCCCTGAGTTCAGCACTTCAAGGAGGTTAAGCAGGAGCCCCCCTGTGATCTGAGTGGGGCTTGAACCCTGGGCTTCCTCTCTATTCTCCTCTTCTTTTACTTTTGAGCGCTGAATTATTTACAGCGACGCACTGAGGTTTCCGTAGGGGGCGAAGACGCCAAAGCCCAGTGCCTGGAGCCATGAGTTCACACACACACACACACACACACACACACACACACACACACACAAAGCCTCATCTGGGACCTGCAGTCCATCCAAAGTCCACTGAGGGCTAAAGGCCCAGGAACAACACTCACAAACACACACACACAACCCCCTGCACACTTACCACTGATCTCTCTCACACACACACACACACACACACACAGTCTTGGGACACCAGACTGGGACGTTTCCCCCGGGACAGTGGGCAGTTTGCAGGGTGAAAGTGGACAGAGAGCGGCTCCTGAAGGAAAACGGTGTTAAACAAAGAAAAAGAGAACGGAGAGAACAGAGAAAAAAAGGAGGACGAGTGCATCCCCAACCCCTGGATTTATAAACGCTGATGTATATGACTATCTCCCCCTCCCCTGAGAGTGAGGGATGGTGGGGGGCTTAAAGAGGGGGCTACAAATCCGTGCCAAGCCCAAGGAGCCTGTTTTCCATATAACGGCAGCATTACTGAAGCGGGAGGAGGATAAAACGAGGGCAAGCTGACGCTCAAACCAGGTGTTGCCCAATAAACTCCACACATGGCCCACGGCAACATCCATATTTCTCATTATGACCTGGAGCCGGGCCCGAGACGCTGTCCTTACAACTGTTTTAAACCGGATTACAGGGCGGATGGTCAGCGCCGAGCTCCCTGAGAAACTGCTCTGGTGTCTATCTGCACTAATCTCCTCGTTCAGAAGTGTGTGTGTGTGCTGTTCCCCGAGCTTTTCCAATCAGTACAGCCACAAAAACACACTCTCAAATCATGTTAGACTGGAAAACTGGGTCTCATCTGTAATTACTGAGTAATAACACCTTAACGACACATTCTATAACAGGTGATAAATTCGCTACATCGTACCGTTAGCTTAAGGGATAGTTTAAGGACTGTGTGTGTTCATCGTAAAGAAAAACAGAACAAAGAAATAAACAGGATAAACTTTTATAAACTCCCTATTAAATTCCCTGCTCATGTTATTATGCATTAATAACACTGTTATTAATTGTAGATATTTATGTTGAACTCAACCTTAGAGATGGAGTGTTTTATTAATGTATTCATTGCTTCAGACATAAGTCATATATTTACACAAATGCATCTTGATACTCTTGTCAAAATTCACATGTAATAGCAACAGCTGATACATTGTTATTAATGTTTAACAACACAGCTATTACTATTTTTAGTGTAAACGCTCCACAAATCTTTTTTTTTTTCTGAAACTGAAACAAGAGCTGAACAAACACAGACCCAGGACCCAGCCGCAAAGAATTCTGAGAGCTTATAAACACGTTAATAAGGATGTAATAACTAAGTAATTACATGTGAACACTAGAAAAGTTTGGAATCTGCCCTTTCCCACATATTTTCTCGGCTTGTTTCGGTCAGGGATGAATAAAAGCCGGAG
>NW_027100812.1:0-23045 GCF_029633855.1 Hoplias malabaricus
TTTTATAGTAGTTCAAATGTCAGGCAAATAGCTTGAGCATGGTTTTCAATGTTCTCCATAACGTTACCTTCCAGTATGATATTAATGCTAGATGGCTCAAAGTGTATGGCATTTGGACCTGGTTGCTGGCTGTCTTCAGGTATAACAGTCAATAACCCATCAGGAACCTGAATGAAATCTGTGATGGTATCTGAATCCTGCAGACAAAAGGTAAATATAATGAAAAAATATATTATTGCAAAACCTTCATGTCTTCACTAAGTAAATTTTAATTATACAATTTGATGTAATACTTACAAAACAGACCTTGAAGTACTCACTGCCTAATCTCCAAGATAAACCTGGAAGACAACGAAGGACAGCAGTCCACATTGCTGTAATATCCTGGATCTACAAGTTAAGAAAAAACAAACCAAAATATCTAAAAATAAACATGAGACAAATGTGTGATAAATTATAAGTTAAAACACATAGGTGTCTGTGTTCTATAATATATGTTACCATCCCATTAAAACAGGATTCATCTGCTAAAAAAAATATTATTGGGTGTTTGTGCTGTTTTGTTTAACTTGTCTGTCTTTGGGCTCCATGGTTTTAGAAAGAACCATTAAAAATGAAAGAAACATTACACAGCACAAAAATAACTGATTTGTCTTTAATAGTTTTCGGGAAATAGTGCAGCTCCATGGCAAATAAATGTTGGTTCTCATGTTTGGAATTAGTTGATGATGACAAGTCTACAGGAAAACTAACCAACCTTAAAGGAACACTAGCTAAGATCAGTGGAGCATCACAATGATTTTTAAGCTGTAATTAAGCTAAAAAATTAAGGTAAAAAATATTATCTAGTGTTCCATTAAGGAGGTGACTGGATCACTCTTATAAAAGTAACATTCCAAATTGTAATAAAAAGATTCCTTACCTTAATTTCAACTTGGGCAACAATGTCTGCAAGTGTACTGCCAATAATTCCTTTCCTGGATTTAAAGATCTCAAGGAATCGTGGGGTGTGACTGTCCAAGGCCTCAAAAAAGTCTTGTTCAAGATCTTTACTTGCCACCCTTGTGAACTCAGCAAAAACCTTTAGGAAAAACACAGCACACATAGAGCCATAATTCGATTTGTACCACATTAACAGATTACACAAATTAAAATACATTTACTCTTGTAGAAGTAATATGTTCATGTTAATATGATTGTATGTTTTATTTTACATAAATTACATATTTGTTACCATACCTGCTGCTTTCTGAAAAGGGCTGGCCAGCGCTCCAACATGCGTTTCACTGGTGGCTGTAACCACCATGTTTCTGTATCTGTAATGTCTAAGCAGTTGCCCTTTCTTTCATACACAAATTTGCAAAATTTACATGCCCACTGCATCTGATTTAGTTGTGTTCAAGCTGCAAAAAAGAAGAACCTTTTTTAAAAATGGATTCAAACATTGTAGATATAGTGCTCACACAAGGTAAAGTGTGTTTCATAAAATGTCAGCCCTGTGCTTACAAAAAAAAGGCTAACCCGTGTCTTCTATATTATTTATAAAACGTGCTCTGTTAACGTCGACTTGGTATGTGTTGTAAATAATTGTTTTATCCATGTTATACGGAGCGCTGTTGGAGTATTTTTCCGGTGAACACATTCACACAAGACTTGAAGTTATGTAAGACACTTCAGACAAAAGGTTAACCCCAACAAAGTTATGCCTTAACCAGCTTTGCATTTGCCGTTACAAATATGGAGCTTTGCCTGGGTCACGGTTTTTTTAAAAAAAAGTAACCTCTGCCGCTTTTGACTCACCATTGAGTTATGCTATGGCTTCAACAGAAATTTTGTGAGTGCTGCGCGCTCTCTCTGAGTGTTTTGTGCAAACTGCGCGCTCTCTATGAGTGTTTTGTGCGAACTGCGCGCTCTCTCTGAGTTTTTTTTTGCGAGCTTTGCGCTCTCTCTGTGTGTTTTGTGCAAACTGCGCGCTCTCGCTGAGGGTTTTGTGCGTGCTGCGCGCTTTCGCTGAGTGTTTTGTGCAATCTGCGCGCTCTCTGAGTGTTTTGTGCAAACTGCGCGCTCTCTCTGAGTGTTTTGTGCATGCTGCCCGCTCTCTCTGAGTGATTTGTGCGAGCTTGTACTTTCCACTTCGGACGTCAGTCGCATGCTGAGCAGAGTGAATGCATGGAAGGTAGCTGGCCCTGATGGTGTACCTGGCCGGGTGCTAAGAGCTTGTGATGTGGAACTTGCGGGTGTCTTCACTCACATCTTTAATGTTTCGCTTGCCCAGGTAGCTGTACCATCTATCTTTAAGTCAGCCATCGTTGTGCTTGTGCCTCACTCACCCCAATAATTTCCAAGTGCTTTAAAAGACTAGTTCTTTCTCACTTGAAATCCTGCCTGCCTGCTACGCTGGACCCACACCAGTTTGCTTATCGTAGCAACAGATCCACCGAGGACGCTATCTCAACAGCACTACACACTGCACTAACCCACCTCGCTTGGAGGCATAAGGAAGCATAAAGTAATCTAAATCTCCCTGGTAGGCGGCTGCGTTGACCTTGGACCTCAGAAAATACAGTGGACCCACACCATCAGATGACATGGGACCCCAAACTGCCACTGACTGTGGAAACTTTGCAGGGTACCTCGAGCAACGTGGATTCTGTGCCTCTCCTCTCTTCCTCCAGATTCTGGGACCTTGATTTCCATAGGAAATGGTCCTTGGTCTCCCAGGACCAAGATGGCATCGCGATCACACTGCGAGGCTCAGCGTCTTACCGGTTTTAGTGATGTTATACTTCTGTACTTAGCTATCTCCAGTTTTCTTGCGCAAATAACTCTTGCGAACTACAGTTACGACAGACAGACACTTTTGGAAATTAACATTCACCGCACAAACACCGGATTCAGCATCGGTTTGACTTTAACCAGCTTCAAAACAACACCCCTCCCCCATCTTGGACTGTCCGATTATCTTTCTTTGTTCCTGCTTCCCAAATACACTGCAGTCATGCATAGGATTAAGCCTTCAACCAGAACTGTAAAGATCTGGATGGATGGGGCTGACTCCTTCCTTCAGCAACAGTTCCAGCACACCGACTGGAGTGAGTATGCTGCCCGAGCCACCACAGTCTCACACATCCACTTGGACACCTACACTAACTCTGTCCTGAAACAAATCAACAAGCGCTCAGGGTACAAGAGTCCTCTGTACCGCCCACTGGGGTTGCTGGCAATATGAAGAGACTAATAGCTATAGCCAAGCACTGCTACAAACGCCGGATTGAGGAGCACTTTACCTCCTCTGACCCTCGGCGTATGTGGCAGGGAATACACGCCCTGACTGACTATAAACCAACTAGCTTTGTTCCATCTACCAACAGTGCTTCAGTCCCTGATGAGCTGAACAACTTCTACGCTCGTTTCGACCAGATGATATTGATATCTTCAATAAATCTTCCACCGACGACAACCCACTTGTACTTTCCACTTCGGATGTCAGTCGCATGCTGAGCAGAGTGAATGCACGGAAGGCAGCTGGCCCTGATGGTGTACCTGGCCGTGTGCTAAGAGCTTGTGCTGTGGAACTTGCGGGTGTCTTCGCTCACATCTTTAATGTTTCGCTTGCCCAGGCAGCTGTACCATCTATCTTTAAGTCAGCCATCATTGTGCCTGTGCCTAGGCATTCTACTGCTTCAGACTTTAATGACTTTCGACCTGTAGCACTCACCCCAATAATTTCCAAGTGCTTTAAAAGACTAGTTCTTTCTCACTTGAAATCCTGCCTGCCTGCTACGCTGGACCCACACCAGTTTGCTTATCGTAGCAACAGATCCACCGAGGACGCTATCTCAACAGCACTACACACGGCACTAACCCAACTGGACTGTCAAAACTCATAGGTGAGTATGCTGTTCATCGATTTTAGTTCTGCATTCAACACAGTGATTCCGTCTATGCTGATATCCAAACTCAACCATCTGGGTATCAGCACATCACTCTGCCACTGGATTTTAGACTTCCTGTCTAACAGACCCCAATCTGTTAGATTAGGCAACCTTCATTCATCAACCATCACCTTGAACACTGGCGTTCCACAAGGTTGTGTTCTTAGCCCGATTCTGTACTCTCTCTTCACCCATGACTGTGTACCTGCCTATGGTTCAAACACCATAGTCAAATTCGCAGATGACACCATGGTGATAGGCTTGATTACAGACAATAATGAAACGCCCTACCGGGATGAAGTACAGCATCTGTCCTTGTGGTGCCAAAACAATAACCTAGTACTAAACATGCTCAAAACAAAGGCGATCATCATGGACTTCAGACGGACTAGGAATCAAGCTCACGCCCCCATTTACATCAACGGAACTGCAGTGGATCAGGTGTCCAGTTTCAAGTTCCTTCGAGGACATCTACCATAAACGCTGCCTGGGCAGGGCACGAAAATCACTATAATATCACTACTGCACTTTATGTAAATAATGTAATATATTGCACTTCTGGTTAGATGCTAACTACATTTCATTGGCCCTGTACTTGTACTCTGCACAATGACAATAAAGTCGAATCTAATCTAATCTAATTTACTTTAATCAGGGAACATAACTTTGGACCACTCAGGAGCAGTCCAGTCCTTTTTCCTGACGCTGTCTCTTGTTCAAGAGTGGCTTGGCATAAGGAACATGACAGCTGAAACCCATGTCTTGCATACATTCAAATTTTATGACCAGCACCTGTATGTGCTTGTATAATTTTAAACTACTGATTCTTAACATTGAAGTTGCCCAGAAGCTCTATTGCAACTCTTCGCTTCCACATTAAATTACCTGACGCTGGATTATAACTTACTTCTGAACGTCATCGTTCCATTATCTTGGGCATGATTTTAATGTGTGAGCAATCTTTTTGTGCTGACTATATGCAGGTGTATTGTTTAACATTCGGATTCTGACTGGTGTTCGCTCAGAAGCTTTTACATTTTTCGCTTCCACCTTAAGTAATGCAGCAGTAACGTTAGGTAACTTGAAAATTTGAAAGTAAGGCGTTCGGACAAGAGTTTCAGAAGGGCAGGCTGGCTCACTGTGGTTACGTGTTTGTCGGTTTACTGGCATTATAAATATATCAAAGATAGTTGGAAACTTTGTGAAAGGACGTTTGTGTTGCCTTATCAAAGTAGCCAACACTTTAAAATGTTAATGTCTATGGATGTTGGGCATGTTAAAAGTATTAAAAACATTACAAAACACTTCAACGAATGATAAATATATACGCCATCCCAATCCCAATATATTTGCCTGTAATGGAATATATTGGAATCGAGACGTTCCGGGAGCCACCTGGTGGATTGATGCAGAATTGCGGGTAAAAGGCCCAAACTTTGAGGATTTTTAGCTCCCACCACGTGTGCCCAGGACCCGACCCCGGGCTCTGCAAAAAAAATCGTCTAGGGTGCGCCGCGCGCTAGGCCGATAAGGTCCACCAAGCGGCGTATCATATATGTGGATTGGGATGGTGTGGTACTACGAAGAGGTAAGCAACTGCTATTTTCTCGACTAAATGGCCTTTCGGACCTAAGACCCCACCACCACCTGTTAGGTCTAAATGGAATTGTGGACACATACTCCCATTTGTGGCCAGATGGTAGTATGTCAGTGTAGTTTTTATTTATTTTTTATTAAGTTAATGCAACATATGATTGGTCATTTGAAAATGGTACTCAGGCAGCTAGTACTTAACCTTTTCCATGTTACATATTTCAGATTATTCCAATTTTGGACATTTCAATTCCAACATTACTGATTATACACAGAGTCTTGTACAAAAAAGAAGGCATGGGTTTGAAAACGTTCAACGTACACATGTATCATTGTCACAAGCATTTTAAAATGTGCACTGTGTACACATTTGAATTTGATATGTATTTTTGAAATTGTGATGGAGAAAATAAGGACAAGTATTAAGAATTGAAATCTAACAGAGCATTTGGAATCAGAAAGTAGTTTATTTAACCTTAAGGTGGTCAACATACAATAGCAGAGAGTACTATGTGAATGTGGACAAAGGAGATGTTTTCACAGAGATATTTATATAGGTAGTTTATACGTCATAACCATAAGATAATCACTCGATGTTTCTGCAAGCTTAGTTTCCTTAGAGACATCTCAGTTTGATATACAAGATGTGGTTTGTTCTAATAAAGCATTGACCTCGAGCTGACCTGACATACACTTAGTTTTTGAGCTCTGTTGACGATTAGAAATGAATATACTGACAAACAAGCAGACAAGTTCTTTCAACAGAGACATATAAAAATTACCATTACAGAAATATCTGAGTTTGGATATCCCTATCTTACTAAGAAAAGTCGACAAGAAATGTTGTAGAGCAAATCAAAAGCTGTTCAGCAACATATAGCAAGTTTTGGTCCCTTGTGTACAACCAAAAATACAACCGCAAAGTTGCTTCAGAATATAGTGCACCTTGTCTGCCCACTGCAACGGGCTTATCCGCGCTATATTTTACCAGCCGTAACTACGAAACCTCATGTAATTCTACACACTTAGAGCAGGCCAAGCCATTTAAAATGAAAATAACCTGTTTCCAAATTGAATTATACAAGAACAAGTATAAAAACAACAATAAAGTAATTTTCACTATTAGAATTAACTCACACATCCATTCCCCTCATTTTCCTTCAGAAAAGGGTACTTAAATATCAGAGCTTTACACACTTGCACATACTCATTTGTACACTCTAAAAAGTGTATTTGGGCAGTAGTTCCTATTATAGACTTATTTACATTAACCTCAATTAATTCTTTTGCCTTAGTTCCTACAACTTACTTTCATGAGTTCAATTAACTTAAAAGTCACACATTTTATCTCAAAATAACTTTTTACTTTGAGACTACGTGAAACAATTAAGTTTAAAGCAGCTTTACGTCTGACGTCATTACGTAAGCTTTGCGCGAGGCAGATCTCTGGTACCGACAACAGGTGCGCCCCGCTTTTTCTTCCGAACATCGACGGTCGACGTGACTCGGATAAAACAGTAAGTATGCTACCCACCATAACCAAACATTTAATAAACCTTAAAAAAAAAAACAGACTGCACTGTAAAAAATCTAACTTCAAATTTAGTTGATTATACATTGAAATAGTGAGTTGGGAATAGAACTCAATTGTGTGATAGTTCATCTAACACGAAATGTATTGTTCTGATCAACCTGTAGGCACAACATAAAAAATGTGTTGAGAAGATTTGTTTGGAAAAGTTGCTGATTAAGATAAACCTGCGCATGCTCTGTTCTAGTCATGCGCATGCTCAGTGGGAGGTTCGGGAATACGCGCGAAGGACGGTTGATTCCTCTTTGTTGTGGCTCGAAGTTTGGAGAAATTCAAGATTGAGGTAAATAACTAGTGATAGTTCACAAAGCATTTTAAAGTTACGTTTCTAGTTTTAACACTATCTTAAAGCCGTGAATATGTGAGGGAAATTGCCGTGGCATTGTTATATTAGCTAACTTTGCCAACTCGACTGAGCCATGGAAAGTTTGAATATGAGCCGTTTGTTTCATTTAATCAAATGCCCAACGTAACAGACTCAAGCAGGCTGTAACAAGCCTGAGCGCTTTCTTTATGTTCTATTTTGAAAATGTTATGTATCTTGTTGGCTGGCTTTTTTCCATTCCACCTTAAATACCGGAATAGGTAACGCTATATTGAGCCTCCTCGGTGTTTGTTGAGCTGTTTAAGGTAGAACGGAAAATTCAGGATGCTGACTACAACAACGCTCCTTTAGTCTGATATCATTTATATGAAAGCAGCAGGGTGTTATTACAAGATTAAGCCGTCAAAGATACAAAAATATCCGTATTGTCTGAATCAGACCTACTATTTGTTTTTTGTTTTGCTTTTGAGAAGTTCGTAGGTGTCTAACAGCACTAGCACTATACCTAACATCGTCTGTTTCTCAAAACATTTAGCTAAATGTAATATATGTGTGTGTGTGTGTAAATAAATTACAAAAACATTAAATAACGTTACATAGAGTTTGTGGTTCTGTAATTGCATTTACAAACTATAATTGTGTACAATGACAATACTAACACTAATATTGTTTTCATTTTCAAGGAAAAAAGGGATACATTAGATGAAGTGCAAAATCTGCTCTTTCACAAGCCAAGACACAGACGTTGGGTTGAAGCACCACAGAGTACGCCATGGATTTCATGGTACACGCTGGCCCTGTTTTCACTCCAATTGTGTGTGTTCCTTGATATGTCGTTTTTCAAAATGTCACAGTAAATTATCTACATGTCACCAAAGTTCTACCTTCAAATGTGATCTTTGTGATTATAAAGATGTTTGCGATATAGCCCTGCAGGGCTGAGTGAGGATTCCTTGGAAGAAGAGAGAAAGGCAACGAGGGCTGAGATAGATAAAAAGGGTCCAAACATTTTCTTTACGGTGGAAGGAGGTTGTTGAGCAGGAACCTCTGGTTGGTCTGGTTCGAGAATGATGGCCAGCACTGTTCTTGGAGAGTCAGGTGAGTAGTGTTTGTTTGCTGTACTTGTGACTCTGGCCCATTTCAGCATATTTTTCTTTTTATAGTTTTTGTAGGATTGTTTCACACTGCAAAACCTAGTGTGAACCAATCTAGTTTACTTGTCTAAAATGATACTTAACTTTTTTTCCCCAGAACAGTTCCAAAACTGTTATAATGCGAAGTCATCAGCTGTTTGGATTATTTACTTATTTTTTTAGTTATTTACTTATTAACCAAGAAGCGTACAGCATTGTCCAACCACAGTAATGTTATTTAAAGGCAACAAGTTTTATCGCGCACAACATTTGTCACGAAAGCGTCCCAAAAGAGCAATTTTCCTGTGGGCTATTTTTTTGGCCTTGGGATGACGGGATGGTTTTTGTCTGGATCCCTGCATAACTGTTATCAACTGAATCAGTGTTTGTCTAGAAATGTTCAGGCTCTGTACGTAATGACTGATAATCTGTATTCTCTATTGTTTACTCCTCTCTCTCTCTAGATATGCAGTGAGTTTCGTAGAATAACTGCCATCAACCTGAAGAGTCAGTTTCATGATGCACTGGACACATGTGCCAAAACTCCTTAAACTGTACAGGAGTAGAAGGGCAGCCTTTGGAGGAGATGGGATGCATCTGTAGTATGTTTAATGCACAAGTTTTTGTGAAAAACTAAGTTTGTGAGGTTTTCACAATAAAATTTTAAAATATTCCATTTGTGCAATGTAGATTTATTATTTTAACCAAGTTGAATTTCTGAGTAGCGTAAAGGTATTTGACTCCTATTTGCAAAACTAAAATAACATGCTAAAAAACACTTTTAAAATTATTTAAATGTAAGCTGTATTTTAAGTACACTGTAAAAAGAAAACAGTTGATCCAACTTAATTGAATTGCTTCAATTGGTAACAAGTAATTCAATTAAGTTTATCCAACTTAATTGTTTAAGTTTAACCTTAAAAAAATAAATTGAAAAAACTTAATTGAATTACTTGTTACCAATTGAAGCAATTTTCTTTTTACACTGTATAGTGTGAGTGATAATGTAATGCTCAGTGTCACTTCGTCAGCAGTCATGGGGGTCCAGGTGTATGGAATGGCGTTGGTCTCTTATAGAACAGCGTTGGGCTCTAAACGTGTGAACACATGCTTGTTAACACGTTATTAAAAATTTGCGTGTTGACACGTAAAATTTTGTCGTGATAACGTGACCAAAATTGACACGTTTACACGCTTCTTAAGGTTTTCGCCAATGGGAGGCCTCAAATCCGGGCGTACTTACATATTCATGATAGGATTTACATCACACCCTGTAGCTGACACGAAACATAAATCCTTTGTGAACGTAGTCCCTACGTTTCATCTGAATTATTCATAACATAGTGAGCTAAGCACTGACCTGTGGCTACGTTGAGCCCTACATGAGCAGTGTGAAGACAGCAATACTAGTAAGCTGTTTATGTTTCACAATAAAAAAAAACTGTTGTTTAGTACCTTAAAATTTGTAAACATGCATATTATTATATAACTTCATTCATAACATGCTCTAAAGCTTTTCATAATTTTATAAGAAACAAACATCACTATTCACTCACACTGTGTGTGACACATACTGAGGCGTAATTCATTCACATTGATAAATTATGTGCATTCTTTTAATAGCATACTGGTAAACAATACAGTGTCAATACAAACCCATAGTGAAATTAACTTTCCAGATCCTCCTCTTTCTGTAAACATGTATACTATGTGTAAAGATACATTAATTTACTCATGTGTTATTTAATTATGTGTATGTACTTATATATGTTAAGAGAGGATAAATCTCCTTCAAAATTAAATTGAACAAAAAAATCTGAATTAAAGGGCTTTTTTCAGCAGTAAATTCAGTGGTGGTTGAAGTGAGGGGTATATATATATATATGTGTGTGTGCGCTTTTAAACGTATTTATGTTTATATAAATATTATGTTTGTATAATGTTTATACAAAATCTCATAAACATTGTTCAGAACATTAAACACTGGAATTGTTTCCGTTATTTGGTAAGTTAAGGCTTTATGTTGTTTCAGCAATAACGCCATACACCAGTAGGTGGCAGTAAAGCATCATGATTCACGAAATACACAAACTTAACGTGTTAACACGAAATTATACGCTGCGTGTTAACACGGAGAATCCAACACGTTTAGAGCATAATTTAAAACAGATGAAAGAAAAAAAAAAACAGGAATTCAAGTTTATAAAATGTATTGGACTAAAAACAATAAGCTCGTAGCCTACTTAGTGTATACTCAAATACCTACATGCAACATTGAGCCATGCTTTGGTACTGCGTTCTTATAATGTTTTTTGTGAATTGACTACACTCGGCTCAGAGTCACAGTCAGAAAACAGCGTTGGCCCACAGCAGGCTCAGTGTCACTTTTCTGAGTGTTCTTCGTCAGTAGTCATGGGGGTCCAGGTGTATGGAATGTCGTTGGTCTCTAAACGTGTTGGATTTGACCATGTTTTTTTTTTTATGAGATTTTGTATAAACATTATACATATATAAATACGTTTTAAAGCACACGCACACACACACACACATATATATATATATATATATATATATATATATATAACCCCTCACTTCAACCACCACTGAACTGCTGAAAAAACCCTTTTTTAATTTAGAATTTTTTGTTCAATTTCATTTTGAAGGAGATTTATCCTCTCTTAATTTATATATAGAAGTAGATACACATAATTAAATAAAACATAAGTAATTTAATGTATCTTTTAACATATACATGTTTACAGAAAGAGGAGGATCTGGAAAGTTAATTTCACCATGGGTTTGTATTGACACTGTATTGTTTAGCAGTATGCTATTAAAAGAATGCACATAATTTATCAATGTCAAATCTCAGTATGTGTCACACACAGTGTGAGAGAATAGTGATGTTTGTTTGATATAAAATTATGAAAAGCTTTAGAGCATGTTATGAATGAAGTTATATAATAATATGCATGTTTACAAATTTTAAGGTACTAAACACCAGAGGTTTTTTATTGTGAAAAATTAACTTCCAGTTGCTATGGGGATCAGCTTACTAATATTGCTGTCTTCACACTGCTCACGTAGGGCTCAACGTAGCCATAGGTCAGTGCTTCGCTCACTATGTTATGAATAATTCAGATGAAACGTAGGGACTATGTTCACAAAGGATTTATGTTTCGTGTCAGCTACAGTGTGTGATGTAAATCCTATCATGAATATGTAAGGATTAGTTAAATGCTGTTTTAACTACAGTAACTGAAAAATATCACTGGTGAACAAGACAAAATACATATTCAATTATAACTGATATCACAACAAAAATATAGAATTAGAAACCGTACATAAAAACCCAACCAAAGTGTAGTGTAGCGAAACTGGTGGACTCTCTCTTTGTCTGTGTGTGGATGGATATAATCTTGGTGTGGGGACTAAAACTTGTTTACAGACTCACATTTTTAGTTATACAAATACACGCATTTTTGTGTGTGTACGATTGTTTACATGTGTAAGGAAGAGACGTTATAAAAAAATAACTAAATACTCTATAAAGGACTTAAATCCAGGATAATAAGTCTGAATTAATGAAGACATGGCCCCTGTGCATAACTCGTGCGGGAGCTGGCAACGCCAGCCATGGAGCTTTCCCATTGAAGCCAGTTTGCTACGGTCTCTTTTAAATATCATTTGATTAGAATACAACATTTTACATGTGCTTAATGAATATATTTTTTGTTAAATATTGGTTTTAATCATAACATAAATGTGTCGCTTTGTCAGTTACCAAAGTTACATCAGCCAGTAATGTTAAGCTACAACCCGGTCTCACACCTACTCTACACCCGTTTGGAAGCTGTTTTGATCGCTCGGGTTTTCCTGTTTAATCGTTTCCATTGTTATTTTTATATTTATATCTGTTTTTATAACCTACTAACCATCCATAGATCTATCTTTTAGATTGTCTCCGCAGGAATATTCATTACAGAGGCACTAAAACTGCCACCGGACCCTGGAGTAACGTTCTTGGTGTAAGTTACTAAAATTCACTAAAAGCGGTAAGTACCTGCAATTCCATGGCTACTACTGGCTGTTTTGCCTGTTCAGAGTGTGGCATGTTTAGTTTAACGCCCTTTTCCACCTCTAGCGATAAATATAGTGGTTGTATTTGTAGTAAGTGTCAGCTAGTTAGCTCTCTGGTGGATAAAGTGGACCAGCTAGAAGTGCGCATCCGGAGCTTATTATTGTTGAGGGATAAACAGCGAGATTCAGTGTTAGCAACTCCGGGTGCTTTAGGGAGAGTTAGCACCCCCACGACTCCGGCGTTAGAGCCCTCACAGCGGGGTGAATGGGTGACGTCTCGGCGTCATAGCCGGAAAGCTAAGGCTGATGCTAACGCTGAGGCCAAAGCTAGCCCACCGGGACACCACGCTCCTCCGATTCGCGTGTCAAACAGGTTTGCCCCGCTCAGCGAAGCACCCGCTGAGGAGCCTGTTAAGAGTGCTCTGGTTATAGGAGACTCTATTGTTCGGCACGTGAAACTAGCTACTCCTTTAGGGGCGCCGGCAGTAACAGTTAGCTGTTTATCGGGAGCCAGAGCGCCGGATATTAGTGGCAACCTTAGACTGTTAGCTAATAGGAGATATTCGAGGGTAGTCATTCATGTAGGGGCCAATGATATTCGTCTGCGGCAGTCTGAGGTAACTAAGGGTAATATTACAGAGGTGATTAAACTGGCCCAGACGATGTCCGATGCCGTAATCTGCTCTGGTCCCATACCAATGCGGCGTGGCGACGAAGCTTACAGCAGACTTTCGGCGTTAAACTGCTGGATGTCCAAGTGGTGTTCCGAAAATCAAGTGGGCTTTATAGACAATTGGTTACGTTTTGAGGGCAAGCCTGGTCTTATAGGTAGGGATGGTATCCACCCCACGCGGGAGGGTGCTGCCTTACTTTCTTGCAGTATAGCACATAGTCTTTTAGTTAGTCGGCAGAGTAGTGTAGATAGCTGCTGACAATCCAGAGCCGGGACCAGGCCGCAGACAGACAGGCTAAACCGACCGTCTGCGAACTGTCTTGAGGCGTCACCCAGGTTCAACTGTATTGAGACTGTGTCTTTCCCCCGAACTAAATGTAAAAGTAGAAAAACAAAATCAGCCTGTTTCAGCAACCTAATCAATATTAAATCATACACAACACCTAGCAGCAACACCTCAGAACTAAAATTTGGGTTACTCAACATAAGATCGCTAAACTCAAAAGCACTCATCGTAAATGATATTATAAGTGATCATAAATTCAATGTTTTCTGTCTCACGGAAACGTGGGTTAAACCAAATGAATATTTAGCACTAAATGAAGCCACCCCCCTAGGCTATAATTATGCACATAGCCCAAGAATATCAGGCAAAGGAGGTGGAGTATGTGTAATTTACCAAAATACCCTAGAAATTAGTCTTAAACAATGTGACACCTTTTCTTCTTTTGAGGTTCTCTCCACTATTATTACAAATCCGGTCACAAAAAAGGACGCATTTTTATTATGCAACATTTACAGACCACCAGGGCCTTACTTAGAATTTCTGAAAGAATTCAGCGATTTTGCTACAAACCTAGCGGTGTGCAATCATAAAGTTATAATTGTAGGAGATTTCAATATCCATTTCGAGAAGGAAAGTGACCCACTAAAAAAGGCATTTACCTCAATCTTAGACTCTATTGGTATTACTCAAAATGTAACAGGGCCTACACACTACTGCAGCCACACTTTAGACTTAGTTCTGACACTAGGTCTTAACATTGACAAAATTAATATCTTACCGCAATCCTCAGCAATCTCCGATCATTACTTAATTTCATATGAGCTACGTTTTATCCATAATCTATGTAAGAACCCTCGCTATTCTACAAGGCGTATAATAAAACCATCTACCGCCCTACAATTTATAGAAAACCTACCAGAACTATCGACCCCAGTTCCAACTCCATCAGACCCAATGGACCTAGATGTACTAACTGACTACCTAGAAAATACCTGTCGATCTACTTTAGAAAAGGTAGCACCACTTAAACATAAAAGTATAAGACAGAAAAAGCTCGCACCATGGTATAACGATAAGACCCGTACTTTAAAACAAACATTACGAAAACTAGAGCGGAAATGGCGATCAACCAAGCTTGAAGTGTTTCATTCTGCCTGGAAGGACAGCCTTATAGAGTATAGAAATGCCCTCACTAAAGCTCGCTCAGCATATCTGGCCTCGCTGATCTCCAATAATAAAAATAATCCGAGAGCACTGTTTAGTGTGTTTTCTAGAATTACAAAAAATCAAGCAGGTTCTGAACAACTAATTCCAGCAACTCTCACCAGTAAAGATTTTATGGACTTTTTTAATAATAAAATTGAGAATATTAGACAACAAACTCTAGCCACAGGATCAAATCCATCCTGGCTGCCACCTGATGTGAATGAAATAAAACATAATATAACTGTAAAAGAAAGACTTGAAACCTTTTACCCACTCCCACAATTAGAACTAGAGAAGATTATCACCTCCGCAAACTGTACAACTTGCACACTTGACGCAATTCCCACAAAGTTGCTCAAAGAAGTACTACCAGCTATTATTGATCCTCTTTTAACTATAGTAAACTCATCGCTTAGTCTGGGCCATGTACCCAAAGCTTTTAAACTAGCAGTTATTAAACCTATGATCAAGAAACCAAATCTTGATGCTAGTACACTGTCTAATTACAGGCCTATTTCTAATTTGCCATTTCTGTCTAAGATCTTAGAAAGAGCTGTGGCCCAACAACTTAGTTCATATCTACATAAGAATCATATATATGAAAAATTCCAATCTGGATTCAGGCAACATCATAGTACAGAGACAGCTCTAGTCAAGATAACAAATGATCTTCTTCTTGCCTCTGATCAAGGCCACGTATCCCTGTTGGTGCTTCTTGACCTAAGCGCAGCCTTCGATACAATAGACCACAATATTCTCATAGAAAGGTTAGAAAACATGGTTGGAATCACAGGGACAGCCCTATTATGGTTCAAATCTTACTTAACGGAACGTTATCAATTCGTAAAAGTAAACAATCTAAATTCAAATTATTCTAAAGTAAGATTTGGAATTCCACAAGGCTCTATTTTAGGACCATTATTATTTACATTATACATGTTACCGCTAGGCACAGTTATAAGAAACCATGACATTAACTTTCACTGTTACGCAGACGACACACAATTGTATATTTCAGCCAAGCCCGATGACAAACACAGATTAAAGAAAATAGAGGACTGTGTAAAAGACGTGAAAGGCTGGATGTTGCGTAACTTCCTCCTTCTAAACAGCAACAAAACAGAGGTCCTGCTTTTGGGTCCAAAAGTGACAAGAAATAAATTATCAGATTTAATTTTAGATCTAGCTAACTTTCCAGTTAAACCTGGTTCAGCAGCAAAAAATCTTGGTGTCATAATTGACCCGGATTTATCATTTGATCAACACATAGGTAGTATCACTAGGACAGCTTTTTTACATCTTCGCAATATTGCTAAGATTAGAAATGCCTTATCCCTCCAGGACGCAGAAACATTAGTACATGCCTTTATTACTTCAAGGCTTGACTACTGTAACGCACTACTGTCAGGATGCACCAGCAGCAATTTAAGAAAACTTCAACTAGTTCAAAATGCTGCAGCTAGGGTCCTCACTAAAACTAGAAAATTTGAACATATCAGCCCAGTTTTATCATCACTTCATTGGCTGCCTGTTAAATTCCGCATTGACTACAAAATTTTGTTATTAACATATAAAGCTCTACATGGGCTTGCTCCTGAATATCTTCAAGATACAATTTCCTATTATGAGCCTCCACGTTCACTCAGATCACAGAATACTGGATTTTTAAATGTTCCCAGAATTCAGAAGGCCTCAGCTGGGGGAAGAGCCTTTTCTTATAAAGCCCCCCAACTCTGGAATGATCTTCCAAAAAATGTTCGGGACTCAGACACAGTCGCAATCTTCAAATGTAGGCTAAAAACTCATTTGTTTAGTTTATCATTTGATAGCTAATGCTCCCCCATAGATAAAGGCGGCAGATCCGGGGGGTCCATGGACACAGGGAATTATAGTATACTGAGACGCTGGTGCTGTCGTCCCGCCGCTTCTCGCGATCACTCAGGTTTGTTGACGGTGGAGCGGAGGGATGCCAGTGTTTCAGGATGCTCCCGTGTCTGTGTGTCCTTCTGGTTCTCTCCTTTTAGTTAATGCTGTCATAGTCAGATCTGCCGGAGTCATTAGCCACACTCTGGAAATTTTCATATTTTCTACTTTACAAACACAAAACAGTTCAAAACTAATTCCATCCCTTTACATCTTTCCGAGTAAACGACTGCCCACCTGTCTGTCTGGACACTGATGGATGACTGTCGAGATCCTCCTCCACGCTTCAGACCAGCTGCCCACGCTCCAGCAACCACCAAGTGCCTTGAAGCTGTCCCTACACTGAAGTTCTCATGGACTACTAACTATCATCACCAGTAGATTGACCAGAGGAGGATGGGTCACCCCTTGTGAGCCTTGGTTCCTCCCAAGGTTTCTTCCTCAGCTGGGGGAGTTTTTCCTTGCCACTGTCGCCCCTGGCTTGCTCACTTGAGGGTTTTACATTTGTCTTTACATTTCATGTCAAATCTTGTCTTACTGGAATTCTGTGAAGCTGCTTTGTGACAACATCAGTTGTGAAAAGCGCTATATAAATAAATTTGATTTGATTTGATATAGTAGTCTGCAATTCGTGACATATCGCATATTTTCAGCATGAATTGCAGTCTCCTATATATGTGACTATACCACGAGTAGGTGTGAGACCGGGTTGTAAGCTATCACTACCTCAGGATGTAAAGGTCTTCCATGTGTCTTAGCAAATTGCAAATAATTTAAATAAATGTTTTACAGTTACTGAAAGACATCTACGAAGAAATGTACTGCTTAAATTTTAATTGTTATTTTATTTTATTTTATTTTTTTTACAGAATATTTGTATGTTAGCATCTGCTAATGTTAGCTAGCATCCAGTTAAAAGTTCTCCTGTTCCACCTTAAACAGAGTGACAGTTATTTTCTGATGAAACAAGAACAAAAAGTAACTGCTTCAGCATTTAAAAAAGAACAGAAAACTCCAGTATTGTGCTTGTAAATAGGGATTAACATTTAGTGCTAGTTTTGCTATGCTGTGTGTGTTTTGAAAATAACATTGTGTTTGGTATTTAATATGCAGACTTTTAACTTTGGGAATTGTGTCAGTATAACAATTAATTTATGTTTTGTATTCTTTATTCCAGATTGCAAACATATGTTCCTGCACTTTTTTAGACTTCTGTTTTTTTTTTAAACTTCCTGCTATATATATTGTGTTGAAAAAAAAGCGTATTTGACAATACAAGAAATTGTATAAAACTTTATCTAGACAGTATAATAATTACATTAAGCAAGACCATACATATTTTTGCACAAATCACTAATATAAGCCTTTTAAAATTCTAGTCAACTGAATGGAGAAAAAACACATAGGGAAGAAATATGAGCATCTGCAATATCTTCAGACCATTCAGCTATTTATTATAATGTTTGTAACAGCTATTTAATACTAAAATTTAATTCAAATCAAATCAAATTGTATTTATATAGCGCTTTTCACAACAAAAAGTCGTCACAAAGCAGCTTTACAGAGATCCGGGTCCAAGCCTCCTATGAGCAAGCCAGGGGCAACAGTGGCAAGGGAAAACTCCCTCAGCACATGAGGAAGAAACCTTGGAAAGAACCAAGACTCATACGGGGAACCCATCCTCCTCGGGTCCACACCGGAGACACAACAGAGAACAGAACAGAAGTAAAAGTGAAATGATGACAGATGAAGGGGTTATAGTAATGTAAATGTAGTATATTAGTGATGTATGAGTCTGAGGAAGGAGAAGGTGATCAGGGATTCTGTGTGAATTAAAAGTAGGTGCAGAGTTAATCTGAGGTAAAACAGCATGGCCAAGCATGATAGTGTAGATGAGACAAGGCCAGGATCTTGTACAGGATACACAGGGGCTGGATCAGGGCAACACCTGGAGAGCAGCAGGACATCTCAAAGCATGAGAGAGAGACAGGAGAAAGAAAACCAGACAAAGGGAACAAAAAAATACAGAGATTAGTAGGGTCATGGTAAAGAACAGGCAAATTTGTCCTGCGAAAAAAGCTTCCACGGGTCAGGCAAGAGAACCCAGTGACAGACAGCGTGTTGGCGGTTACTAGAAAGCTAACTAAAAAAGCTGTAGCTATGGTAGTATGACAGGGTTAATACAGAACAGTGATAATTAACCTGATGCTGTGTATGGGGAAAAAAGTTTGTTCCATTTAGGGGTGGGGTGGGCGTGGCTAGGTCCCAGAGGAGGTTTCAGAGCACCTGTAAGTCCAAAATCGATGACGAAAGGAGATTCACGGTGAACGTAGTCTTCTAAGACCCACCCACCCTTGAAACTTCTGTCAAAACTCAAGCAAACCACGAAGCAGACTCTGGAGAGATTCCAGAAGCAAAAGACCTTATCAGCAAAATCCAAAAAACAATAATGAAAGCAAAGACTGGCAAAATTCAAATGAAATAATGTCAAATAACTGCAAAGAGTATCTTATAAAAATAAACTTAGCACAAAAAGTAAGGAAATTTGTGTTTGGTAGATTATTTTTTTTGTTGTAACAATGCTTCTTGGCAGTTTATCTCATACCGTTGGAAAGCCTGTTAATTTCCCCTTTAAACGGTGCCACATTTGTAAGGAACATGCATTTGTGGGATGAGCAGTAGAGCTGAGAATGTGGGTTGCGCCTCTTTAAAAGGTAAATGTGGCATCATTTAACAGTCTTTCCAACTGTATAAGTTTTTATAGCAAAGTTGTATAATTAGTGTTCATTGTAAGTTGAACCAGAAAACTATCTTGCACTGAAAAATTTTTAATATGTTTACTGTATCATCTTTCAATAAGAATATAATTAATTAATATAATGTGTGTGTGTATTTATTCATTTTTTTTTCCACATAAGATATCAATCCAGAGGTGTCTTACACGAGGAGAAAAAAAATGTTGAACTGATGGAGGATGAATGCTGATGCAGCACCACAGACACTTGTGATAATGGGCATTGCAGCAGTGGTAATGGGCAGTCTTTGAATTTACCACAGCCTTCATGAAGCATTTTAGACAGCTGAAATTCGGTGTGGCTTTTTTGAATTTGTTCTGAAAAACGTGAGTTGGTGTTGTGGGCTGTGTGACAAGAAGTTTGTGCAGTCAACTAATACGTTGTGATTAGCAGCTATTGGATTCTGGATTTTTCAAGCCCCAAAGAGCAGAGGAGCGCGCGCCATGTCAGGTTGGTAACAGTCATTTTGTTTGAAGTTTGTGTTTTTTTTCTTTAGCCATCTCAAGTGAACAAAGTCATCAAAACTTTTTATTGCATTAGGCTTACTTTTCTAATGTTTGCTGCAGCTAGCCAACGTGTCATTATGATGAATAGCAAGTGTTCTAGTTAGCCTTTAACCCACATTATGTAATGTCTGAGCTAATAGCCAGGTCGTTAAATTTTGAAATTTGAATAATTACTTACAGTCTACTTGAGGTTGAGAAGTAAAATGTTTCTATCATTGTTTCTCAATATGACAACTTTAGAATGTGATCATATACATTGATATATGAATCACGCTATATTATAGGGTAAGTGTACTTTTTAAGGCCATGTTTAAGGTATGTTTAATAGATATTCTTCTGATTTCTATTTGATATCTGTGGGGAAAAGGCAAGGTCATTTGAAAATGTATGCATTTGTTTATGTACATGTTTAGAATATTAAATGGTGATATTTTATGAAATATGTCAGAAGTGTGGTATGGACCTTATTGACAAAATAAAAATGTTGTTGATTAAGGAGGCCTTGACTTACATAGGGGTGTGATTATTTTCGTAACTGGGATTTTCTCTCAATAGAGTTAATGGTGTTGAATATAGATTCTTATAAACTAGGTGCACTGGGATAGACACTTGACTCCCACAATACACACTCCAGCCACTGGGGGGGGGTCTTACTTTTCTTGAGATCTTGAAGTGGAGCCTTTAAAGGGGAGGACCTCTGGTTTTGGAGGCCAGATACCGGAGCGTCGTTTTGGATATATATAAGATGGTGGAAGTTTTGGCGCTGATTTTTCTCTAGCACTCTGGAAACTGTTGCACCTCCAGATTACTACCTACCCTTTTGAATAATCTCTACATGCTTGGGCTGGTCGACCATGGAGTCAGCGCTTGGGTTCTTCGAGGATCTTTAGGTAAGAAGAGTGAACCCTCCCAAGTTCTCATTTCATCACAATAGATTTCAACACCTTATTTTCGTGATCTAATTGTTGGCTGTGTGATTGTAACTTGATAGTTTTGTGCTCTGTTGAGGTTAGCTGTTTGCTAAGGTGGGTATTGGATTGCAGAGTTGCTTGATTGTATACAGTCTAGACCTTTGGTAATTGGGTATGTTTGGTTGAGTTCTCAGGAAATCTGATTTGGTGGTGTTGATTTGACTCAAAAATACCTGTTGGAAATTGTGGCCTACTTGGGGCTTCTTGAGTTGTATGTGTTCTTTCAGAAGTCCTATGAGAGGACTTGAGGTAAGGTGGCCAAAATTGTCAAGTACTTTTAGTTTTGTAGTCATACTTTGGTGGTACTTAGGGATTTTAGGCCAATAGGGGAATATAGGTTACCTCTTGGTGTTTGAATTTTAGTAGCCTTAGAGTTAGGGGTCTCTGGTCTGTCCTCATTTCGGCTGGGGGGCTTTTGGTATTTTTTTAATTTTTTCCCAAAAATGTCTCAGTTTGATCCGGAAAGTTTTATCCAAGCCCATCTGCAGACAACGGACTGGATAAAATTAAAGAAGCCTCAGTTGCTCCAGCTTGCTGAATATTATGAGATTGAGGTAGATTCAGAGTTGAATAAAATTAAGATAGTAGATCCTTGCTCAGTCCCTAGGTTTGAGTGACTCCATCATTGAGGCAAGATTGGCTAGGGAACAAGCAGAGAAGGGTAGGCGAGAGAAGGAGAAGGATAGTTTGCGGGAGCTGGAGTTAGCTAAGATTGAGTTGGAGAAGGTTAAACTCTCGCAGATGGAGAGTCAACAACAGCGCAGACATGAGACTCGGTTTGATGTATCCAAATGTCTACATCTAATGCCAAAATTTCAGGAAGACGAGGTAGATGTGTTTTTTGATGCCTTTGAGAATATAGCCACGGAATTAGCTTGGCTGGAGAATTGTTGGACCATTTTGGTTCAGAGTGTCATGTAGGGGAAAGCTTGGGAGGCAGAAACTTACAGGCACAAATTCCGTTTTCTTAGACGTAAGTTAGCGGAAACCTATTTGGATGTAGCTAGGCAGCAGGAGGCAGTGTTTGAATGAAAGCATGTGAAGTTTATACTTTTGCAGATTTAAAACAGCTTGTTCTTATGGAACAGTTCAAAAATAGTCTACCTGTTCTTTAGGAAGTGTACATTCAGGAGCATGGGGCGACTGAAGTTAAAAAGGCTGCTATGATGGCAGATACTTACGAATTTACCCATAAGGAGTCGAGAGTGAAAGAGAGATCAGTGGTTGGTGGTTGGAGAAAGGCTAATATAGAGGTTAAATCAGCAGAGACTACTAAAAGTCATAGGGAAGGGCCATCTGGCTCTAAACCTCATAGTCAACTTCAAAAACCTGTAAATTCTACTCCCTCGGGAGAAATAATCTGCCATTATTGTAGAAAACCTGGCCATAGAAAAATCAGGTTGTCCAGTTCTGCAGAAGCGCAGTCGTGGGTCTTATACTGATTCTTCAAAATCTGTGGCATTGGTAGTTGGTTCAGAGAGGACTATTAGTTGTGTGGATCCTGAGTCTGAAATAACCCCCTCTCTGTATGATGGGTTTGTCTCCTGGGGTACAGTGTCCATTGGTTCTGGGGAGCCAGAAACCAAAATTAAAATTTTGAGGGACACTGGTGCAGTTCAGTCCTTGTTGTTACAAAGGGTTCGTGATTAGCCAGTTTCAATGACTCTTCAGTGTTGATTCAGGGTGTGGGAAGTTTGTTTGGGGCCATGCCATTGCATAAAGTGTACCTACCCTCTAACTTGGTAAATGGCTATGTTAATGTAGCAGTAGTGCCATCATTACCAGTCCCTGGAGTTTCTATGCTATTGGGGAATGATCTTGCTGGGGTTCAAGTGTCGGTAACCCCATTAATTAGTCACATGCCATGTGAGGTACCAGAAACAGGAGGCTTTGGCCAGGGAGTATCCTGAGGTGTTTTCAGCCTGTGTCGTTACCCGTGCCCAGTCTTGCCCCAAGGGGGTGGTTCCACAGAGAGGGCTGGAGGAGGCAGCATTTGAGCTTGGAGATACCTTCTTTGGAAAACTAGGT
>NW_027100813.1:0-138176 GCF_029633855.1 Hoplias malabaricus
ACACTCTATCAGATTTACTAACTAGGCCCAACTCTTCTTCGCTTCCGAGATCAGACGAGATCGGGCTTTCAAGGAGTGGTATGGCCGTAAGCGATCACTGGGGGCTGTAGAAGACTATTTCTATATACTCTTCTAAGAGTAATACTTGTTTTAGAGCTGCCTGTAAACGGTAGACCACCTGACACCTCAAATAAAAATGATTGGCTTTCCAGTTCGTTTTTTTTGTTGTTGTTTTTTTTTTCTTAAGTTTTCTTCTTCTCTTGTGTTTACATGACTGTGGTTACTGCCTTTATAATAGAAGCTTAAGCTAAAAAGCTTACAGCACCTAGTATTCCCAGGCAGTCTCCCATCCAAGTACTAACTAGGCCCAACTCTTCTTCGCTTCCGAGATCAGACGAGATCGGGCTTTCAAGGAGTGGTATGGCCGTAAGCGATCACTGGGGGCTGTAGAAGACTATTTCTATATACTCTTCTAAGAGTAATACTTGTTTTAGAGCTGCCTGTAAACGGTAGACCACCTGACACCTCAAATAAAAATGATTGGCTTTCCAGTTCGTTTTTTTTTGTTGTTGTTTTTTTTTTCTTAAGTTTTCTTCTTCTCTTGTGTTACATGACTGTGGTTACTGCCTTTATAATAGAAGCTTAAGCTAAAAAGCTTACAGCACCTAGTATTCCCAGGCAGTCTCCCATCCAAGTACTAACTAGGCCCAACTCTTCTTCGCTTCCGAGATCAGACGAGATCGGGCTTTCAAGGAGTGGTATGGCCGTAAGCGATCACTGGGGGCTGTAGAAGACTATTTCTATATACTCTTCTAAGAGTAATACTTGTTTTAGAGCTGCCTGTAAACGGTAGACCACCTGACACCTCAAATAAAAATGATTGGCTTTCCAGTTCGTTTTTTTTTTTTGTAGTTTTCTTCTTCTCTTGTGTTTAAATGACTGTGGTTACTGTCTTTATAATAGAAGCTTAAGCTAAAAAGCTTACAGCACCTAGTATTCCCAGGCAGTCTCCCATCCAAGTACTAACTAGGCCCAACTCTTCTTCGCTTCCGAGATCAGACGAGATCGGCTTTCAAGGAGTGGTATGGCCGTAAGCGATCACTGGGGGCTGTAGAAGACTATTTCTATATACTCTTCTAAGAGTAATACTTGTTTTAGAGCTGCCTGTAAACGGTAGACCACCTGACACCTCAAATAAAAATGATTGGCTTTCCAGTTCGTTTTTTTTTGTTGTTGTTTTTTTTTTCTTAAGTTTTCTTCTTCTCTTGTGTTTACATGACTGTGGTTACTGCCTTTATAATAGAAGCTTAAGCTAAAAAGCTTACAGCACCTAGTATTCCCAGGCAGTCTCCCATCCAAGTACTAACTAGGCCCAACTCTTCTTCGCTTCCGAGATCAGACGAGATCGGGCTTTCAAGGAGTGGTATGGCCGTAAGCGATCACTGGGGGCTGTAGAAGACTATTTCTATATACTCTTCTAAGAGTAATACTTGTTTTAGAGCTGCCTGTAAACGGTAGACCACCTGACACCTCAAATAAAAATGATTGGCTTTCCAGTTCGTTTTTTTTTTTTTGTAGTTTTCTTCTTCTCTTGTGTTTAAATGACTGTGGTTACTGTCTTTATAATAGAAGCTTAAGCTAAAAAGCTTACAGCACCTAGTATTCCCAGGCAGTCTCCCATCCAAGTACTAACTAGGCCCAACTCTTCTTCGCTTCCGAGATCAGACGAGATCGGGCTTTCAAGGAGTGGTATGGCCGTAAGCGATCACTGGGGGCTGTAGAAGACTATTTCTATATACTCTTCTAAGAGTAATACTTGTTTTAGAGCTGCCTGTAAACGGTAGACCACCTGACACCTCAAATAAAAATGATTGGCTTTCCAGTTCGTTTTTTTTTGTTGTTGTTTTTTTTTTCTTAAGTTTTCTTCTTCTCTTGTGTTTAAATGACTGTGGTTACTGCCTTTATAATAGAAGCTTAAGCTAAAAAGCTTACAGCACCTAGTATTCCCAGGCAGTCTCCCATCCAAGTACTAACGAGGCCCAACTCTTCTTCGCTTCCGAGATCAGACGAGATCGGGCTTTCAAGGAGTGGTATGGCCGTAAGCGATCACTGCTGGCTGTAGAAGACTATTTCTATATACTCTTCTAAGAGTAATACTTGTTTTAGAGCTGCCTGTAAACGGTAGACCACCTGACACCTCAAATAAAAATGATTGGCTTTCCAGTTCGTTTTTTTTTTTTTGTAGTTTTCTTCTTCTCTTGTGTTTAAATGACTGTGGTTACTGTCTTTATAATAGAAGCTTAAGCTAAAAAGCTTACAGCACCTAGTATTCCCAGGCAGTCTCCCATCCAAGTACTAACTAGGCCCAACTCTTCTTCGCTTCCGAGATCAGACGAGATCGGGCTTTCAAGGAGTGGTATGGCCGTAAGCGATCACTGGGGGCTGTAGAAGACTATTTCTATATACTCTTCTAAGAGTAATACTTGTTTTAGAGCTGCCTGTAAACGGTAGACCACCTGACACCTCAAATAAAAATGATTGGCTTTCCAGTTCGTTTTTTTTTGTTGTTGTTTTTTTTTTCTTAAGTTTTCTTCTTCTCTTGTGTTTAAATGACTGTGGTTACTGCCTTTATAATAGAAGCTTAAGCTAAAAAGCTTACAGCACCTAGTATTCCCAGGCAGTCTCCCATCCAAGTACTAACGAGGCCCAACTCTTCTTCGCTTCCGAGATCAGACGAGATCGGGCTTTCAAGGAGTGGTATGGCCGTAAGCGATCACTGCTGGCTGTAGAAGACTATTTCTATATACTCTTCTAAGAGTAATACTTGTTTTAGAGCTGCCTGTAAACGGTAGACCACCTGACACCTCAAATAAAAATGATTGGCTTTCCAGTTCGTTTTTTTTTTTTTGTAGTTTTCTTCTTCTCTTGTGTTTAAATGACTGTGGTTACTGTCTTTATAATAGAAGCTTAAGCTAAAAAGCTTACAGCACCTAGTATTCCCAGGCAGTCTCCCATCCAAGTACTAACTAGGCCCAACTCTTCTTCGCTTCCGAGATCAGACGAGATCGGGCTTTCAAGGAGTGGTATGGCCGTAAGCGATCACTGGGGGCTGTAGAAGACTATTTCTATATACTCTTCTAAGAGTAATACTTGTTTTAGAGCTGCCTGTAAACGGTAGACCACCTGACACCTCAAATAAAAATGATTGGCTTTCCAGTTCGTTTTTTTTTGTTGTTGTTTTTTTTTTCTTAAGTTTTCTTCTTCTCTTGTGTTTACATGACTGTGGTTACTGCCTTTATAATAGAAGCTTAAGCTAAAAAGCTTACAGCACCTAGTATTCCCAGGCAGTCTCCCATCCAAGTACTAACTAGGCCCAACTCTTCTTCGCTTCCGAGATCAGACGAGATCGGGCTTTCAAGGAGTGGTATGGCCGTAAGCGATCACTGGGGGCTGTAGAAGACTATTTCTATATACTCTTCTAAGAGTAATACTTGTTTTAGAGCTGCCTGTAAACGGTAGACCACCTGACACCTCAAATAAAAATGATTGGCTTTCCAGTTCGTTTTTTTTTGTTGTTGTTTTTTTTTTCTTAAGTTTTCTTCTTCTCTTGTGTTTAAATGACTGTGGTTACTGCCTTTATAATAGAAGCTTAAGCTAAAAAGCTTACAGCACCTAGTATTCCCAGGCAGTCTCCCATCCAAGTACTAACGAGGCCCAACTCTTCTTCGCTTCCGAGATCAGACGAGATCGGGCTTTCAAGGAGTGGTATGGCCGTAAGCGATCACTGCTGGCTGTAGAAGACTATTTCTATATACTCTTCTAAGAGTAATACTTGTTTTAGAGCTGCCTGTAAACGGTAGACCACCTGACACCTCAAATAAAAATGATTGGCTTTCCAGTTCGTTTTTTTTTTTTTGTAGTTTTCTTCTTCTCTTGTGTTTAAATGACTGTGGTTACTGTCTTTATAATAGAAGCTTAAGCTAAAAAGCTTACAGCACCTAGTATTCCCAGGCAGTCTCCCATCCAAGTACTAACTAGGCCCAACTCTTCTTCGCTTCCGAGATCAGACGAGATCGGGCTTTCAAGGAGTGGTATGGCCGTAAGCGATCACTGGGGGCTGTAGAAGACTATTTCTATATACTCTTCTAAGAGTAATACTTGTTTTAGAGCTGCCTGTAAACGGTAGACCACCTGACACCTCAAATAAAAATGATTGGCTTTCCAGTTCGTTTTTTTTTGTTGTTGTTTTTTTTTTCTTAAGTTTTCTTCTTCTCTTGTGTTTACATGACTGTGGTTACTGCCTTTATAATAGAAGCTTAAGCTAAAAAGCTTACAGCACCTAGTATTCCCAGGCAGTCTCCCATCCAAGTACTAACTAGGCCCAACTCTTCTTCGCTTCCGAGATCAGACGAGATCGGGCTTTCAAGGAGTGGTATGGCCGTAAGCGATCACTGGGGGCTGTAGAAGACTATTTCTATATACTCTTCTAAGAGTAATACTTGTTTTAGAGCTGCCTGTAAACGGTAGACCACCTGACACCTCAAATAAAAATGATTGGCTTTCCAGTTCGTTTTTTTTTGTTGTTGTTTTTTTTTTCTTAAGTTTTCTTCTTCTCTTGTGTTTAAATGACTGTGGTTACTGCCTTTATAATAGAAGCTTAAGCTAAAAAGCTTACAGCACCTAGTATTCCCAGGCAGTCTCCCATCCAAGTACTAACTAGGCCCAACTCTTCTTCGCTTCCGAGATCAGACGAGATCGGGCTTTCAAGGAGTGGTATGGCCGTAAGCGATCACTGGGGGCTGTAGAAGACTATTTCTATATACTCTTCTAAGAGTAATACTTGTTTTAGAGCTGCCTGTAAACGGTAGACCACCTGACACCTCAAATAAAAATGATTGGCTTTCCAGTTCGTTTTTTTTTGTTGTTGTTTTTTTTTTCTTAAGTTTTCTTCTTCTCTTGTGTTTACATGACTGTGGTTACTGCCTTTATAATAGAAGCTTAAGCTAAAAAGCTTACAGCACCTAGTATTCCCAGGCAGTCTCCCATCCAAGTACTAACTAGGCCCAACTCTTCTTCGCTTCCGAGATCAGACGAGATCGGGCTTTCAAGGAGTGGTATGGCCGTAAGCGATCACTGGGGGCTGTAGAAGACTATTTCTATATACTCTTCTAAGAGTAATACTTGTTTTAGAGCTGCCTGTAAACGGTAGACCACCTGACACCTCAAATGAAAATGATTGGCTTTCCAGTTCGTTTTTTTTTTTTTGTAGTTTTCTTCTTCTCTTGTGTTTAAATGACTGTGGTTACTGTCTTTATAATAGAAGCTTAAGCTAAAAAGCTTACAGCACCTAGTATTCCCAGGCAGTCTCCCATCCAAGTACTAACTAGGCCCAACTCTTCTTCGCTTCCGAGATCAGACGGGATCGGGCTTTCAAGGAGTGGTATGGCCGTAAGCGATCACTGCTGGCTGTAGAAGACTATTTCTATATACTCTTCTAAGAGTAATACTTGTTTTAGAGCTGCCTGTAAACGGTAGACCACCTGACACCTCAAATGAAAATGATTGGCTTTCCAGTTCGTTTTTTTTTTTTTGTAGTTTTCTTCTTCTCTTGTGTTTAAATGACTGTGGTTACTGTCTTTATAATAGAAGCTTAAGCTAAAAAGCTTACAGCACCTAGTATTCCCAGGCAGTCTCCCATCCAAGTACTAACTAGGCCCAACTCTTCTTCGCTTCCGAGATCAGACGGGATCGGGCTTTCAAGGAGTGGTATGGCCGTAAGCGATCACTGCTGGCTGTAGAAGACTATTTCTATATACTCTTCTAAGAGTAATACTTGTTTTAGAGCTGCCTGTAAACGGTAGACCACCTGACACCTCAAATGAAAATGATTGGCTTTCCAGTTCGTTTTTTTTTTTTTGTAGTTTTCTTCCTCTCTTGTGTTTAAATGACTGTGGTTACTGTCTTTATAATAGAAGCTTAAGCTAAAAAGCTTACAGCACCTAGTATTCCCAGGCAGTCTCCCATCCAAGTACTAACTAGGCCCAACTCTTCTTCGCTTCCGAGATCAGACGAGATCGGGCTTTCAAGGAGTGGTATGGCCGTAAGCGATCACTGGGGGCTGTAGAAGACTATTTCTATATACTCTTCTAAGAGTAATACTTGTTTTAGAGCTGCCTGTAAACGGTAGACCACCTGACACCTCAAATAAAAATGATTGGCTTTCCAGTTCGTTTTTTTTTGTTGTTGTTTTTTTTTCTTAAGTTTTCTTCTTCTCTTGTGTTTACATGACTGTGGTTACTGCCTTTATAATAGAAGCTTAAGCTAAAAAGCTTACAGCACCTAGTATTCCCAGGCAGTCTCCCATCCAAGTACTAACTAGGCCCAACTCTTCTTCGCTTCCGAGATCAGACGAGATCGGGCTTTCAAGGAGTGGTATGGCCGTAAGCGATCACTGGGGGCTGTAGAAGACTATTTCTATATACTCTTCTAAGAGTAATACTTGTTTTAGAGCTGCCTGTAAACGGTAGACCACCTGACACCTCAAATAAAAATGATTGGCTTTCCAGTTCGTTTTTTTTTGTTGTTGTTTTTTTTTTCTTAAGTTTTCTTCTTCTCTTGTGTTTAAATGACTGTGGTTACTGCCTTTATAATAGAAGCTTAAGCTAAAAAGCTTACAGCACCTAGTATTCCCAGGCAGTCTCCCATCCAAGTACTAACGAGGCCCAACTCTTCTTCGCTTCCGAGATCAGACGAGATCGGGCTTTCAAGGAGTGGTATGGCCGTAAGCGATCACTGCTGGCTGTAGAAGACTATTTCTATATACTCTTCTAAGAGTAATACTTGTTTTAGAGCTGCCTGTAAACGGTAGACCACCTGACACCTCAAATAAAAATGATTGGCTTTCCAGTTCGTTTTTTTTTTTTTGTAGTTTTCTTCTTCTCTTGTGTTTAAATGACTGTGGTTACTGTCTTTATAATAGAAGCTTAAGCTAAAAAGCTTACAGCACCTAGTATTCCCAGGCAGTCTCCCATCCAAGTACTAACTAGGCCCAACTCTTCTTCGCTTCCGAGATCAGACGAGATCGGGCTTTCAAGGAGTGGTATGGCCGTAAGCGATCACTGGGGGCTGTAGAAGACTATTTCTATATACTCTTCTAAGAGTAATACTTGTTTTAGAGCTGCCTGTAAACGGTAGACCACCTGACACCTCAAATAAAAATGATTGGCTTTCCAGTTCGTTTTTTTTTGTTGTTGTTTTTTTTTTCTTAAGTTTTCTTCTTCTCTTGTGTTTACATGACTGTGGTTACTGCCTTTATAATAGAAGCTTAAGCTAAAAAGCTTACAGCACCTAGTATTCCCAGGCAGTCTCCCATCCAAGTACTAACTAGGCCCAACTCTTCTTCGCTTCCGAGATCAGACGAGATCGGGCTTTCCAGGAGTGGTATGGCCGTAAGCGATCACTGGGGGCTGTAGAAGACTATTTCTATATACTCTTCTAAGAGTAATACTTGTTTTAGAGCTGCCTGTAAACGGTAGACCACCTGACACCTCAAATAAAAATGATTGGCTTTCCAGTTCGTTTTTTTTTGTTGTTGTTTTTTTTTTCTTAAGTTTTCTTCTTCTCTTGTGTTTACATGACTGTGGTTACTGCCTTTATAATAGAAGCTTAAGCTAAAAAGCTTACAGCACCTAGTATTCCCAGGCAGTCTCCCATCCAAGTACTAACTAGGCCCAACTCTTCTTCGCTTCCGAGATCAGACGAGATCGGGCTTTCAAGGAGTGGTATGGCCGTAAGCGATCACTGGGGGCTGTAGAAGACTATTTCTATATACTCTTCTAAGAGTAATACTTGTTTTAGAGCTGCCTGTAAACGGTAGACCACCTGACACCTCAAATGAAAATGATTGGCTTTCCAGTTCGTTTTTTTTTTTTTGTAGTTTTCTTCTTCTCTTGTGTTTAAATGACTGTGGTTACTGTCTTTATAATAGAAGCTTAAGCTAAAAAGCTTACAGCACCTAGTATTCCCAGGCAGTCTCCCATCCAAGTACTAACTAGGCCCAACTCTTCTTCGCTTCCGAGATCAGACGGGATCGGGCTTTCAAGGAGTGGTATGGCCGTAAGCGATCACTGCTGGCTGTAGAAGACTATTTCTATATACTCTTCTAAGAGTAATACTTGTTTTAGAGCTGCCTGTAAACGGTAGACCACCTGACACCTCAAATGAAAATGATTGGCTTTCCAGTTCGTTTTTTTTTTTTTGTAGTTTTCTTCTTCTCTTGTGTTTAAATGACTGTGGTTACTGTCTTTATAATAGAAGCTTAAGCTAAAAAGCTTACAGCACCTAGTATTCCCAGGCAGTCTCCCATCCAAGTACTAACTAGGCCCAACTCTTCTTCGCTTCCGAGATCAGACGGGATCGGGCTTTCAAGGAGTGGTATGGCCGTAAGCGATCACTGCTGGCTGTAGAAGACTATTTCTATATACTCTTCTAAGAGTAATACTTGTTTTAGAGCTGCCTGTAAACGGTAGACCACCTGACACCTCAAATGAAAATGATTGGCTTTCCAGTTCGTTTTTTTTTTTTTGTAGTTTTCTTCCTCTCTTGTGTTTAAATGACTGTGGTTACTGTCTTTATAATAGAAGCTTAAGCTAAAAAGCTTACAGCACCTAGTATTCCCAGGCAGTCTCCCATCCAAGTACTAACTAGGCCCAACTCTTCTTCGCTTCCGAGATCAGACGAGATCGGGCTTTCAAGGAGTGGTATGGCCGTAAGCGATCACTGGGGGCTGTAGAAGACTATTTCTATATACTCTTCTAAGAGTAATACTTGTTTTAGAGCTGCCTGTAAACGGTAGACCACCTGACACCTCAAATAAAAATGATTGGCTTTCCAGTTCGTTTTTTTTTGTTGTTGTTTTTTTTTTCTTAAGTTTTCTTCTTCTCTTGTGTTTACATGACTGTGGTTACTGCCTTTATAATAGAAGCTTAAGCTAAAAAGCTTACAGCACCTAGTATTCCCAGGCAGTCTCCCATCCAAGTACTAACTAGGCCCAACTCTTCTTCGCTTCCGAGATCAGACGAGATCGGGCTTTCAAGGAGTGGTATGGCCGTAAGCGATCACTGGGGGCTGTAGAAGACTATTTCTATATACTCTTCTAAGAGTAATACTTGTTTTAGAGCTGCCTGTAAACGGTAGACCACCTGACACCTCAAATAAAAATGATTGGCTTTCCAGTTCGTTTTTTTTTGTTGTTGTTTTTTTTTTCTTAAGTTTTCTTCTTCTCTTGTGTTTAAATGACTGTGGTTACTGCCTTTATAATAGAAGCTTAAGCTAAAAAGCTTACAGCACCTAGTATTCCCAGGCAGTCTCCCATCCAAGTACTAACGAGGCCCAACTCTTCTTCGCTTCCGAGATCAGACGAGATCGGGCTTTCAAGGAGTGGTATGGCCGTAAGCGATCACTGCTGGCTGTAGAAGACTATTTCTATATACTCTTCTAAGAGTAATACTTGTTTTAGAGCTGCCTGTAAACGGTAGACCACCTGACACCTCAAATAAAAATGATTGGCTTTCCAGTTCGTTTTTTTTTTTTTGTAGTTTTCTTCTTCTCTTGTGTTTAAATGACTGTGGTTACTGTCTTTATAATAGAAGCTTAAGCTAAAAAGCTTACAGCACCTAGTATTCCCAGGCAGTCTCCCATCCAAGTACTAACTAGGCCCAACTCTTCTTCGCTTCCGAGATCAGACGAGATCGGGCTTTCAAGGAGTGGTATGGCCGTAAGCGATCACTGGGGGCTGTAGAAGACTATTTCTATATACTCTTCTAAGAGTAATACTTGTTTTAGAGCTGCCTGTAAACGGTAGACCACCTGACACCTCAAATAAAAATGATTGGCTTTCCAGTTCGTTTTTTTTTGTTGTTGTTTTTTTTTTCTTAAGTTTTCTTCTTCTCTTGTGTTTACATGACTGTGGTTACTGCCTTTATAATAGAAGCTTAAGCTAAAAAGCTTACAGCACCTAGTATTCCCAGGCAGTCTCCCATCCAAGTACTAACTAGGCCCAACTCTTCTTCGCTTCCGAGATCAGACGAGATCGGGCTTTCCAGGAGTGGTATGGCCGTAAGCGATCACTGGGGGCTGTAGAAGACTATTTCTATATACTCTTCTAAGAGTAATACTTGTTTTAGAGCTGCCTGTAAACGGTAGACCACCTGACACCTCAAATAAAAATGATTGGCTTTCCAGTTCGTTTTTTTTTGTTGTTGTTTTTTTTTTCTTAAGTTTTCTTCTTCTCTTGTGTTTACATGACTGTGGTTACTGCCTTTATAATAGAAGCTTAAGCTAAAAAGCTTACAGCACCTAGTATTCCCAGGCAGTCTCCCATCCAAGTACTAACTAGGCCCAACTCTTCTTCGCTTCCGAGATCAGACGAGATCGGGCTTTCAAGGAGTGGTATGGCCGTAAGCGATCACTGGGGGCTGTAGAAGACTATTTCTATATACTCTTCTAAGAGTAATACTTGTTTTAGAGCTGCCTGTAAACGGTAGACCACCTGACACCTCAAATAAAAATGATTGGCTTTCCAGTTCGTTTTTTTTTGTTGTTGTTTTTTTTTTCTTAAGTTTTCTTCTTCTCTTGTGTTTAAATGACTGTGGTTACTGCCTTTATAATAGAAGCTTAAGCTAAAAAGCTTACAGCACCTAGTATTCCCAGGCAGTCTCCCATCCAAGTACTAACGAGGCCCAACTCTTCTTCGCTTCCGAGATCAGACGAGATCGGGCTTTCAAGGAGTGGTATGGCCGTAAGCGATCACTGGGGGCTGTAGAAGACTATTTCTATATACTCTTCTAAGAGTAATACTTGTTTTAGAGCTGCCTGTAAACGGTAGACCACCTGACACCTCAAATAAAAATGATTGGCTTTCCAGTTCGTTTTTTTTTGTTGTTGTTTTTTTTTTCTTAAGTTTTCTTCTTCTCTTGTGTTTACATGACTGTGGTTACTGCCTTTATAATAGAAGCTTAAGCTAAAAAGCTTACAGCACCTAGTATTCCCAGGCAGTCTCCCATCCAAGTACTAACTAGGCCCAACTCTTCTTCGCTTCCGAGATCAGACGAGATCGGGCTTTCCAGGAGTGGTATGGCCGTAAGCGATCACTGGGGGCTGTAGAAGACTATTTCTATATACTCTTCTAAGAGTAATACTTGTTTTAGAGCTGCCTGTAAACGGTAGACCACCTGACACCTCAAATAAAAATGATTGGCTTTCCAGTTCGTTTTTTTTTGTTGTTGTTTTTTTTTTCTTAAGTTTTCTTCTTCTCTTGTGTTTAAATGACTGTGGTTACTGCCTTTATAATAGAAGCTTAAGCTAAAAAGCTTACAGCACCTAGTATTCCCAGGCAGTCTCCCATCCAAGTACTAACGAGGCCCAACTCTTCTTCGCTTCCGAGATCAGACGAGATCGGGCTTTCAAGGAGTGGTATGGCCGTAAGCGATCACTGCTGGCTGTAGAAGACTATTTCTATATACTCTTCTAAGAGTAATACTTGTTTTAGAGCTGCCTGTAAACGGTAGACCACCTGACACCTCAAATAAAAATGATTGGCTTTCCAGTTCGTTTTTTTTTTTTTGTAGTTTTCTTCTTCTCTTGTGTTTAAATGACTGTGGTTACTGTCTTTATAATAGAAGCTTAAGCTAAAAAGCTTACAGCACCTAGTATTCCCAGGCAGTCTCCCATCCAAGTACTAACTAGGCCCAACTCTTCTTCGCTTCCGAGATCAGACGAGATCGGGCTTTCAAGGAGTGGTATGGCCGTAAGCGATCACTGGGGGCTGTAGAAGACTATTTCTATATACTCTTCTAAGAGTAATACTTGTTTTAGAGCTGCCTGTAAACGGTAGACCACCTGACACCTCAAATAAAAATGATTGGCTTTCCAGTTCGTTTTTTTTTGTTGTTGTTTTTTTTTTCTTAAGTTTTCTTCTTCTCTTGTGTTTACATGACTGTGGTTACTGCCTTTATAATAGAAGCTTAAGCTAAAAAGCTTACAGCACCTAGTATTCCCAGGCAGTCTCCCATCCAAGTACTAACTAGGCCCAACTCTTCTTCGCTTCCGAGATCAGACGAGATCGGGCTTTCAAGGAGTGGTATGGCCGTAAGCGATCACTGGGGGCTGTAGAAGACTATTTCTATATACTCTTCTAAGAGTAATACTTGTTTTAGAGCTGCCTGTAAACGGTAGACCACCTGACACCTCAAATAAAAATGATTGGCTTTCCAGTTCGTTTTTTTTTTTTTGTAGTTTTCTTCTTCTCTTGTGTTTAAATGACTGTGGTTACTGTCTTTATAATAGAAGCTTAAGCTAAAAAGCTTACAGCACCTAGTATTCCCAGGCAGTCTCCCATCCAAGTACTAACTAGGCCCAACTCTTCTTCGCTTCCGAGATCAGACGAGATCGGGCTTTCAAGGAGTGGTATGGCCGTAAGCGATCACTGGGGGCTGTAGAAGACTATTTCTATATACTCTTCTAAGAGTAATACTTGTTTTAGAGCTGCCTGTAAACGGTAGACCACCTGACACCTCAAATAAAAATGATTGGCTTTCCAGTTCGTTTTTTTTTGTTGTTGTTTTTTTTTTCTTAAGTTTTCTTCTTCTCTTGTGTTTACATGACTGTGGTTACTGCCTTTATAATAGAAGCTTAAGCTAAAAAGCTTACAGCACCTAGTATTCCCAGGCAGTCTCCCATCCAAGTACTAACTAGGCCCAACTCTTCTTCGCTTCCGAGATCAGACGAGATCGGGCTTTCAAGGAGTGGTATGGCCGTAAGCGATCACTGGGGGCTGTAGAAGACTATTTCTATATACTCTTCTAAGAGTAATACTTGTTTTAGAGCTGCCTGTAAACGGTAGACCACCTGACACCTCAAATAAAAATGATTGGCTTTCCAGTTCGTTTTTTTTTGTTGTTGTTTTTTTTTTCTTAAGTTTTCTTCTTCTCTTGTGTTTAAATGACTGTGGTTACTGCCTTTATAATAGAAGCTTAAGCTAAAAAGCTTACAGCACCTAGTATTCCCAGGCAGTCTCCCATCCAAGTACTAACGAGGCCCAACTCTTCTTCGCTTCCGAGATCAGACGAGATCGGGCTTTCAAGGAGTGGTATGGCCGTAAGCGATCACTGCTGGCTGTAGAAGACTATTTCTATATACTCTTCTAAGAGTAATACTTGTTTTAGAGCTGCCTGTAAACGGTAGACCACCTGACACCTCAAATAAAAATGATTGGCTTTCCAGTTCGTTTTTTTTTTTTTGTAGTTTTCTTCTTCTCTTGTGTTTAAATGACTGTGGTTACTGTCTTTATAATAGAAGCTTAAGCTAAAAAGCTTACAGCACCTAGTATTCCCAGGCAGTCTCCCATCCAAGTACTAACTAGGCCCAACTCTTCTTCGCTTCCGAGATCAGACGAGATCGGGCTTTCAAGGAGTGGTATGGCCGTAAGCGATCACTGGGGGCTGTAGAAGACTATTTCTATATACTCTTCTAAGAGTAATACTTGTTTTAGAGCTGCCTGTAAACGGTAGACC
Source organism: Hoplias malabaricus (assembly GCF_029633855.1). Classification (NCBI taxonomy): domain Eukaryota; kingdom Metazoa; phylum Chordata; class Actinopteri; order Characiformes; family Erythrinidae; genus Hoplias; species Hoplias malabaricus. The sequence goes on from NW_027100813.1 coordinate 13,572, forward strand.
ACCTGACACCTCAAATAAAAATGATTGGCTTTCCAGTTCGTTTTTTTTTGTTGTTGTTTTTTTTTTCTTAAGTTTTCTTCTTCTCTTGTGTTTAAATGACTGTGGTTACTGCCTTTATAATAGAAGCTTAAGCTAAAAAGCTTACAGCACCTAGTATTCCCAGGCAGTCTCCCATCCAAGTACTAACGAGGCCCAACTCTTCTTCGCTTCCGAGATCAGACGAGATCGGGCTTTCAAGGAGTGGTATGGCCGTAAGCGATCACTGCTGGCTGTAGAAGACTATTTCTATATACTCTTCTAAGAGTAATACTTGTTTTAGAGCTGCCTGTAAACGGTAGACCACCTGACACCTCAAATAAAAATGATTGGCTTTCCAGTTCGTTTTTTTTTTTTTGTAGTTTTCTTCTTCTCTTGTGTTTAAATGACTGTGGTTACTGTCTTTATAATAGAAGCTTAAGCTAAAAAGCTTACAGCACCTAGTATTCCCAGGCAGTCTCCCATCCAAGTACTAACTAGGCCCAACTCTTCTTCGCTTCCGAGATCAGACGAGATCGGGCTTTCAAGGAGTGGTATGGCCGTAAGCGATCACTGGGGGCTGTAGAAGACTATTTCTATATACTCTTCTAAGAGTAATACTTGTTTTAGAGCTGCCTGTAAACGGTAGACCACCTGACACCTCAAATAAAAATGATTGGCTTTCCAGTTCGTTTTTTTTTGTTGTTGTTTTTTTTTTCTTAAGTTTTCTTCTTCTCTTGTGTTTACATGACTGTGGTTACTGCCTTTATAATAGAAGCTTAAGCTAAAAAGCTTACAGCACCTAGTATTCCCAGGCAGTCTCCCATCCAAGTACTAACTAGGCCCAACTCTTCTTCGCTTCCGAGATCAGACGAGATCGGGCTTTCAAGGAGTGGTATGGCCGTAAGCGATCACTGGGGGCTGTAGAAGACTATTTCTATATACTCTTCTAAGAGTAATACTTGTTTTAGAGCTGCCTGTAAACGGTAGACCACCTGACACCTCAAATAAAAATGATTGGCTTTCCAGTTCGTTTTTTTTTTTTTGTAGTTTTCTTCTTCTCTTGTGTTTAAATGACTGTGGTTACTGTCTTTATAATAGAAGCTTAAGCTAAAAAGCTTACAGCACCTAGTATTCCCAGGCAGTCTCCCATCCAAGTACTAACTAGGCCCAACTCTTCTTCGCTTCCGAGATCAGACGAGATCGGGCTTTCAAGGAGTGGTATGGCCGTAAGCGATCACTGGGGGCTGTAGAAGACTATTTCTATATACTCTTCTAAGAGTAATACTTGTTTTAGAGCTGCCTGTAAACGGTAGACCACCTGACACCTCAAATAAAAATGATTGGCTTTCCAGTTCGTTTTTTTTTGTTGTTGTTTTTTTTTTCTTAAGTTTTCTTCTTCTCTTGTGTTTACATGACTGTGGTTACTGCCTTTATAATAGAAGCTTAAGCTAAAAAGCTTACAGCACCTAGTATTCCCAGGCAGTCTCCCATCCAAGTACTAACTAGGCCCAACTCTTCTTCGCTTCCGAGATCAGACGAGATCGGGCTTTCAAGGAGTGGTATGGCCGTAAGCGATCACTGGGGGCTGTAGAAGACTATTTCTATATACTCTTCTAAGAGTAATACTTGTTTTAGAGCTGCCTGTAAACGGTAGACCACCTGACACCTCAAATAAAAATGATTGGCTTTCCAGTTCGTTTTTTTTTGTTGTTGTTTTTTTTTTCTTAAGTTTTCTTCTTCTCTTGTGTTTAAATGACTGTGGTTACTGCCTTTATAATAGAAGCTTAAGCTAAAAAGCTTACAGCACCTAGTATTCCCAGGCAGTCTCCCATCCAAGTACTAACGAGGCCCAACTCTTCTTCGCTTCCGAGATCAGACGAGATCGGGCTTTCAAGGAGTGGTATGGCCGTAAGCGATCACTGCTGGCTGTAGAAGACTATTTCTATATACTCTTCTAAGAGTAATACTTGTTTTAGAGCTGCCTGTAAACGGTAGACCACCTGACACCTCAAATAAAAATGATTGGCTTTCCAGTTCGTTTTTTTTTTTTTGTAGTTTTCTTCTTCTCTTGTGTTTAAATGACTGTGGTTACTGTCTTTATAATAGAAGCTTAAGCTAAAAAGCTTACAGCACCTAGTATTCCCAGGCAGTCTCCCATCCAAGTACTAACTAGGCCCAACTCTTCTTCGCTTCCGAGATCAGACGAGATCGGGCTTTCAAGGAGTGGTATGGCCGTAAGCGATCACTGGGGGCTGTAGAAGACTATTTCTATATACTCTTCTAAGAGTAATACTTGTTTTAGAGCTGCCTGTAAACGGTAGACCACCTGACACCTCAAATAAAAATGATTGGCTTTCCAGTTCGTTTTTTTTTGTTGTTGTTTTTTTTTTCTTAAGTTTTCTTCTTCTCTTGTGTTTAAATGACTGTGGTTACTGCCTTTATAATAGAAGCTTAAGCTAAAAAGCTTACAGCACCTAGTATTCCCAGGCAGTCTCCCATCCAAGTACTAACGAGGCCCAACTCTTCTTCGCTTCCGAGATCAGACGAGATCGGGCTTTCAAGGAGTGGTATGGCCGTAAGCGATCACTGGGGGCTGTAGAAGACTATTTCTATATACTCTTCTAAGAGTAATACTTGTTTTAGAGCTGCCTGTAAACGGTAGACCACCTGACACCTCAAATAAAAATGATTGGCTTTCCAGTTCGTTTTTTTTTGTTGTTGTTTTTTTTTTCTTAAGTTTTCTTCTTCTCTTGTGTTTACATGACTGTGGTTACTGCCTTTATAATAGAAGCTTAAGCTAAAAAGCTTACAGCACCTAGTATTCCCAGGCAGTCTCCCATCCAAGTACTAACTAGGCCCAACTCTTCTTCGCTTCCGAGATCAGACGAGATCGGGCTTTCAAGGAGTGGTATGGCCGTAAGCGATCACTGGGGGCTGTAGAAGACTATTTCTATATACTCTTCTAAGAGTAATACTTGTTTTAGAGCTGCCTGTAAACGGTAGACCACCTGACACCTCAAATAAAAATGATTGGCTTTCCAGTTCGTTTTTTTTTTTTTGTAGTTTTCTTCTTCTCTTGTGTTTAAATGACTGTGGTTACTGTCTTTATAATAGAAGCTTAAGCTAAAAAGCTTACAGCACCTAGTATTCCCAGGCAGTCTCCCATCCAAGTACTAACTAGGCCCAACTCTTCTTCGCTTCCGAGATCAGACGAGATCGGGCTTTCAAGGAGTGGTATGGCCGTAAGCGATCACTGGGGGCTGTAGAAGACTATTTCTATATACTCTTCTAAGAGTAATACTTGTTTTAGAGCTGCCTGTAAACGGTAGACCACCTGACACCTCAAATAAAAATGATTGGCTTTCCAGTTCGTTTTTTTTTGTTGTTGTTTTTTTTTTCTTAAGTTTTCTTCTTCTCTTGTGTTTACATGACTGTGGTTACTGCCTTTATAATAGAAGCTTAAGCTAAAAAGCTTACAGCACCTAGTATTCCCAGGCAGTCTCCCATCCAAGTACTAACTAGGCCCAACTCTTCTTCGCTTCCGAGATCAGACGAGATCGGGCTTTCAAGGAGTGGTATGGCCGTAAGCGATCACTGGGGGCTGTAGAAGACTATTTCTATATACTCTTCTAAGAGTAATACTTGTTTTAGAGCTGCCTGTAAACGGTAGACCACCTGACACCTCAAATAAAAATGATTGGCTTTCCAGTTCGTTTTTTTTTGTTGTTGTTTTTTTTTTCTTAAGTTTTCTTCTTCTCTTGTGTTTAAATGACTGTGGTTACTGCCTTTATAATAGAAGCTTAAGCTAAAAAGCTTACAGCACCTAGTATTCCCAGGCAGTCTCCCATCCAAGTACTAACGAGGCCCAACTCTTCTTCGCTTCCGAGATCAGACGAGATCGGGCTTTCAAGGAGTGGTATGGCCGTAAGCGATCACTGCTGGCTGTAGAAGACTATTTCTATATACTCTTCTAAGAGTAATACTTGTTTTAGAGCTGCCTGTAAACGGTAGACCACCTGACACCTCAAATAAAAATGATTGGCTTTCCAGTTCGTTTTTTTTTTTTTGTAGTTTTCTTCTTCTCTTGTGTTTAAATGACTGTGGTTACTGTCTTTATAATAGAAGCTTAAGCTAAAAAGCTTACAGCACCTAGTATTCCCAGGCAGTCTCCCATCCAAGTACTAACTAGGCCCAACTCTTCTTCGCTTCCGAGATCAGACGAGATCGGGCTTTCAAGGAGTGGTATGGCCGTAAGCGATCACTGGGGGCTGTAGAAGACTATTTCTATATACTCTTCTAAGAGTAATACTTGTTTTAGAGCTGCCTGTAAACGGTAGACCACCTGACACCTCAAATAAAAATGATTGGCTTTCCAGTTCGTTTTTTTTTGTTGTTGTTTTTTTTTTCTTAAGTTTTCTTCTTCTCTTGTGTTTAAATGACTGTGGTTACTGCCTTTATAATAGAAGCTTAAGCTAAAAAGCTTACAGCACCTAGTATTCCCAGGCAGTCTCCCATCCAAGTACTAACGAGGCCCAACTCTTCTTCGCTTCCGAGATCAGACGAGATCGGGCTTTCAAGGAGTGGTATGGCCGTAAGCGATCACTGCTGGCTGTAGAAGACTATTTCTATATACTCTTCTAAGAGTAATACTTGTTTTAGAGCTGCCTGTAAACGGTAGACCACCTGACACCTCAAATAAAAATGATTGGCTTTCCAGTTCGTTTTTTTTTGTTGTTGTTTTTTTTTTCTTAAGTTTTCTTCTTCTCTTGTGTTTAAATGACTGTGGTTACTGCCTTTATAATAGAAGCTTAAGCTAAAAAGCTTACAGCACCTAGTATTCCCAGGCAGTCTCCCATCCAAGTACTAACGAGGCCCAACTCTTCTTCGCTTCCGAGATCAGACGAGATCGGGCTTTCAAGGAGTGGTATGGCCGTAAGCGATCACTGCTGGCTGTAGAAGACTATTTCTATATACTCTTCTAAGAGTAATACTTGTTTTAGAGCTGCCTGTAAACGGTAGACCACCTGACACCTCAAATAAAAATGATTGGCTTTCCAGTTCGTTTTTTTTTTAAGTTTCTTCTTCTCTTGTGTTTAAATGACTGTGGTTACTGCCTTTATAACAGAAGCTTAAGCTAAAAAGCTTACAGCACCTAGTATTCTCAGGCAGTCTCCCATCCAAGTACTAACTAGGCCCAACTCTTCTTCGCTTCCGAGATCAGACGAGATCGGGCTTTCAAGGAGTGGTATGGCCGTAAGCAATCACTGCGGGCTGTAGAAGACTATTTCTAAATACTCTTCTAAGAGTAATACTTGTTTTAGAGCTGCCTGTAAACGGTAGACCACCTGACACCTCAAATGAAAATGATTGGCTTTCCAGTTCGTTTTTTTGCTGTTGTTTTTTTTTTCTTAAGTTTTCTTCTTCTCTTGTGTTTACATGACTGTGGTTACTGCCTTTATAATAGAAGCTTAAGCTAAAGAGCTTACAGCACCTAGTATTCCCAGGCAGTCTCCCATCCAAGTACTAACTAGGCCCAACTCTTCTTCGCTTCCGAGATCAGACGAGATCGGGCTTTCAAGGAGTGGTATGGCCGTAAGCGATCACTGCGGGCTGTAGAAGACTATTTCTATATACTCTTCTAAGAGTAATACTTGTTTTAGAGCTGCCTGTAAACGGTAGACCACCTGACACCTCAAATGAAAATGATTGGCTTTCCAGTTCGTTTTTTTTTTAAGTTTCTTCTTCTCTTGTGTTTAAATGACTGTGGTTACTGCCTTTATAATAGAAGCTTAAGCTAAAAAGCTTACAGAACCTAGTATTCCCAGGCAGTCTCCCATCCAAGTACTAACTAGGCCCAACTCTTCTTCGCTTCCGAGATCAGACGAGATCGGGCTTTCAAGGAGTGGTATGGCCGTAAGCGATCACTGCGGGCTGTAGAAGACTATTTCTATATACTCTTCTAAGAGTAATACTTGTTTTAGAGCTGCCTGTAAACGGTAGACCACCTGACACCTCAAATAAAAATGATTGGCTTTCCAGTTCGTTTTTTTTTTAAGTTTCTTCTTCTCTTGTGTTTAAATGACTGTGGTTACTGCCTTTATAATAGAAGCTTAAGCTAAAAAGCTTACAGCACCTAGTATTCTCAGGCAGTCTCCCATCCAAGTACTAACTAGGCCCAACTCTTCTTCGCTTCCGAGATCAGACGAGATCGGGCTTTCAAGGAGTGGTATGGCCGTAAGCAATCACTGCGGGCTGTAGAAGACTATTTCTAAATACTCTTCTAAGAGTAATACTTGTTTTAGAGCTGCCTGTAAACGGTAGACCACCTGACACCTCAAATGAAAATGATTGGCTTTCCAGTTCGTTTTTTTGCTGTTGTTTTTTTTTTCTTAAGTTTTCTTCTTCTCTTGTGTTTACATGACTGTGGTTACTGCCTTCATAATAGAAGCTTAAGCTAAAGAGCTTACAGCACCTAGTATTCCCAGGCAGTCTCCCATCCAAGTACTAACTAGGCCCAACTCTTCTTCGCTTCCGAGATCAGACGAGATCGGGCTTTCAAGGAGTGGTATGGCCGTAAGCGATCACTGCGGGCTGTAGAAGACTATTTCTATATACTCTTCTAAGAGTAATACTTGTTTTAGAGCTGCCTGTAAACGGTAGACCACCTGACACCTCAAATGAAAATGATTGGCTTTCCAGTTCGTTTTTTTTTTAAGTTTCTTCTTCTCTTGTGTTTAAATGACTGTGGTTACTGCCTTTATAATAGAAGCTTAAGCTAAAAAGCTTACAGAACCTAGTATTCCCAGGCAGTCTCCCATCCAAGTACTAACTAGGCCCAACTCTTCTTCGCTTCCGAGATCAGACGAGATCGGGCTTTCAAGGAGTGGTATGGCCGTAAGCGATCACTGCGGGCTGTAGAAGACTATTTCTATATACTCTTCTAAGAGTAATACTTGTTTTAGAGCTGCCTGTAAACGGTAGACCACCTGACACCTCAAATAAAAATGATTGGCTTTCCAGTTCGTTTTTTTTTGTTGTTGTTTTTTTTTTCTTAAGTTTTCTTCTTCTCTTGTGTTTAAATGACTGTGGTTACTGCCTTTATAATAGAAGCTTAAGCTAAAAAGCTTACAGCACCTAGTATTCCCAGGCAGTCTCCCATCCAAGTACTAACGAGGCCCAACTCTTCTTCGCTTCCGAGATCAGACGAGATCGGGCTTTCAAGGAGTGGTATGGCCGTAAGCGATCACTGCTGGCTGTAGAAGACTATTTCTATATACTCTTCTAAGAGTAATACTTGTTTTAGAGCTGCCTGTAAACGGTAGACCACCTGACACCTCAAATAAAAATGATTGGCTTTCCAGTTCGTTTTTTTTTTTAAGTTTCTTCTTCTCTTGTGTTTAAATGACTGTGGTTACTGCCTTTATAATAGAAGCTTAAGCTAAAAAGCTTACAGAACCTAGTATTCCCAGGCAGTCTCCCATCCAAGTACTAACTAGGCCCAACTCTTCTTCGCTTCCGAGATCAGACGAGATCGGGCTTTCAAGGAGTGGTATGGCCGTAAGCGACCACTGCTGGCTGTAGAAGACTATTTCTATATACTCTTCTAAGAGTAATACTTGTTTTAGAGCTGCCTGTAAACGGTAGACCACCTGACACCTCAAATAAAAATGATTGGCTTTCCAGTTCGTTTTTTTTTTGTTGTTGTTTTTTTTTTCTTAAGTTTTCTTCTTCTCTTGTGTTTAAATGACTGTGGTTACTGCCTTTATAATAGAAGCTTAAGCTAAAAAGCTTACAGCACCTAGTATTCCCAGGCAGTCTCCCATCCAAGTACTAACGAGGCCCAACTCTTCTTCGCTTCCGAGATCAGACGAGATCGGGCTTTCAAGGAGTGGTATGGCCGTAAGCGATCACTGCTGGCTGTAGAAGACTATTTCTATATACTCTTCTAAGAGTAATACTTGTTTTAGAGCTGCCTGTAAACGGTAGACCACCTGACACCTCAAATAAAAATGATTGGCTTTCCAGTTCGTTTTTTTTTTAAGTTTCTTCTTCTCTTGTGTTTAAATGACTGTGGTTACTGCCTTTATAATAGAAGCTTAAGCTAAAAAGCTTACAGCACCTAGTATTCCCAGGCAGTCTCCCATCCAAGTACTAACTAGGCCCAACTCTTCTTCGCTTCCGAGATCAGACGAGATCGGGCTTTCAAGGAGTGGTATGGCCGTAAGCAATCACTGCGGGCTGTAGAAGACTATTTCTAAATACTCTTCTAAGAGTAATACTTGTTTTAGAGCTGCCTGTAAACGGTAGACCACCTGACACCTCAAATGAAAATGATTGGCTTTCCAGTTCGTTTTTTTTTTGTTGTTGTTTTTTTTTTCTTAAGTTTTCTTCTTCTCTTGTGTTTAAATGACTGTGGTTACTGCCTTTATAATAGAAGCTTAAGCTAAAAAGCTTACAGCACCTAGTATTCCCAGGCAGTCTCCCATCCAAGTACTAACGAGGCCCAACTCTTCTTCGCTTCCGAGATCAGACGAGATCGGGCTTTCAAGGAGTGGTATGGCCGTAAGCGATCACTGCTGGCTGTAGAAGACTATTTCTATATACTCTTCTAAGAGTAATACTTGTTTTAGAGCTGCCTGTAAACGGTAGACCACCTGACACCTCAAATAAAAATGATTGGCTTTCCAGTTCGTTTTTTTTTTTAAGTTTCTTCTTCTCTTGTGTTTAAATGACTGTGGTTACTGCCTTTATAATAGAAGCTTAAGCTAAAAAGCTTACAGCACCTAGTATTCCCAGGCAGTCTCCCATCCAAGTACTAACTAGGCCCAACTCTTCTTCGCTTCCGAGATCAAACGAGATCGGGCTTTCAAGGAGTGGTATGGCCGTAAGCGACCACTGCTGGCTGTAGAAGACTATTTCTATATACTCTTCTAAGAGTAATACTTGTTTTAGAGCTGCCTGTAAACGGTAGACCACCTGACACCTCAAATAAAAATGATTGGCTTTCCAGTTCGTTTTTTTTTTAAGTTTCTTCTTCTCTTGTGTTTAAATGACTGTGGTTACTGCCTTTATAATAGAAGCTTAAGCTAAAAAGCTTACAGAACCTAGTATTCCCAGGCAGTCTCCCATCCAAGTACTAACTAGGCCCAACTCTTCTTCGCTTCCGAGATCAGACGAGATCGGGCTTTCAAGGAGTGGTATGGCCGTAAGCGACCACTGCTGGCTGTAGAAGACTATTTCTATATACTCTTCTAAGAGTAATACTTGTTTTAGAGCTGCCTGTAAACGGTAGACCACCTGACACCTCAAATAAAAATGATTGGCTTTCCAGTTCGTTTTTTTTTTGTTGTTGTTTTTTTTTTCTTAAGTTTTCTTCTTCTCTTGTGTTTAAATGACTGTGGTTACTGCCTTTATAATAGAAGCTTAAGCTAAAAAGCTTACAGCACCTAGTATTCCCAGGCAGTCTCCCATCCAAGTACTAACGAGGCCCAACTCTTCTTCGCTTCCGAGATCAGACGAGATCGGGCTTTCAAGGAGTGGTATGGCCGTAAGCGATCACTGCTGGCTGTAGAAGACTATTTCTATATACTCTTCTAAGAGTAATACTTGTTTTAGAGCTGCCTGTAAACGGTAGACCACCTGACACCTCAAATAAAAATGATTGGCTTTCCAGTTCGTTTTTTTTTTAAGTTTCTTCTTCTCTTGTGTTTAAATGACTGTGGTTACTGCCTTTATAATAGAAGCTTAAGCTAAAAAGCTTACAGAACCTAGTATTCCCAGGCAGTCTCCCATCCAAGTACTAACTAGGCCCAACTCTTCTTCGCTTCCGAGATCAGACGAGATCGGGCTTTCAAGGAGTGGTATGGCCGTAAGCGACCACTGCTGGCTGTAGAAGACTATTTCTATATACTCTTCTAAGAGTAATACTTGTTTTAGAGCTGCCTGTAAACGGTAGACCACCTGACACCTCAAATAAAAATGATTGGCTTTCCAGTTCGTTTTTTTTTTGTTGTTGTTTTTTTTTTCTTAAGTTTTCTTCTTCTCTTGTGTTTAAATGACTGTGGTTACTGCCTTTATAATAGAAGCTTAAGCTAAAAAGCTTACAGCACCTAGTATTCCCAGGCAGTCTCCCATCCAAGTACTAACGAGGCCCAACTCTTCTTCGCTTCCGAGATCAGACGAGATCGGGCTTTCAAGGAGTGGTATGGCCGTAAGCGATCACTGCTGGCTGTAGAAGACTATTTCTATATACTCTTCTAAGAGTAATACTTGTTTTAGAGCTGCCTGTAAACGGTAGACCACCTGACACCTCAAATAAAAATGATTGGCTTTCCAGTTCGTTTTTTTTTTAAGTTTCTTCTTCTCTTGTGTTTAAATGACTGTGGTTACTGCCTTTATAATAGAAGCTTAAGCTAAAAAGCTTACAGCACCTAGTATTCCCAGGCAGTCTCCCATCCAAGTACTAACTAGGCCCAACTCTTCTTCGCTTCCGAGATCAGACGAGATCGGGCTTTCAAGGAGTGGTATGGCCGTAAGCAATCACTGCGGGCTGTAGAAGACTATTTCTAAATACTCTTCTAAGAGTAATACTTGTTTTAGAGCTGCCTGTAAACGGTAGACCACCTGACACCTCAAATGAAAATGATTGGCTTTCCAGTTCGTTTTTTTTTTGTTGTTGTTTTTTTTTTCTTAAGTTTTCTTCTTCTCTTGTGTTTAAATGACTGTGGTTACTGCCTTTATAATAGAAGCTTAAGCTAAAAAGCTTACAGCACCTAGTATTCCCAGGCAGTCTCCCATCCAAGTACTAACGAGGCCCAACTCTTCTTCGCTTCCGAGATCAGACGAGATCGGGCTTTCAAGGAGTGGTATGGCCGTAAGCGATCACTGCTGGCTGTAGAAGACTATTTCTATATACTCTTCTAAGAGTAATACTTGTTTTAGAGCTGCCTGTAAACGGTAGACCACCTGACACCTCAAATAAAAATGATTGGCTTTCCAGTTCGTTTTTTTTTTTAAGTTTCTTCTTCTCTTGTGTTTAAATGACTGTGGTTACTGCCTTTATAATAGAAGCTTAAGCTAAAAAGCTTACAGCACCTAGTATTCCCAGGCAGTCTCCCATCCAAGTACTAACTAGGCCCAACTCTTCTTCGCTTCCGAGATCAGACGAGATCGGGCTTTCAAGGAGTGGTATGGCCGTAAGCGATCACTGCGGGCTGTAGAAGACTATTTCTATATACTCTTCTAAGAGTAATACTTGTTTTAGAGCTGCCTGTAAACGGTAGACCACCTGACACCTCAAATGAAAATGATTGGCTTTCCAGTTCGTTTTTTTGCTGTTGTTTTTTTTTTTCTTAAGTTTTCTTCTTCTCTTGTGTTTACATGACTGTGGTTACTGCCTTTATAATAGAAGCTTAAGCTAAAGAGCTTACAGCACCTAGTATTCCCAGGCAGTCTCCCATCCAAGTACTAACTAGGCCCAACTCTTCTTCGCTTCCGAGATCAGACGAGATCGGGCTTTCAAGGAGTGGTATGGCCGTAAGCGATCACTGCGGGCTGTAGAAGACTATTTCTATATACTCTTCTAAGAGTAATACTTGTTTTAGAGCTGCCTGTAAACGGTAGACCACCTGACACCTCAAATGAAAATGATTGGCTTTCCAGTTCGTTTTTTTTTTAAGTTTCTTCTTCTCTTGTGTTTAAATGACTGTGGTTACTGCCTTTATAATAGAAGCTTAAGCTAAAAAGCTTACAGAACCTAGTATTCCCAGGCAGTCTCCCATCCAAGTACTAACTAGGCCCAACTCTTCTTCGCTTCCGAGATCAAACGAGATCGGGCTTTCAAGGAGTGGTATGGCCGTAAGCGACCACTGCTGGCTGTAGAAGACTATTTCTATATACTCTTCTAAGAGTAATACTTGTTTTAGAGCTGCCTGTAAACGGTAGACCACCTGACACCTCAAATAAAAATGATTGGCTTTCCAGTTCGTTTTTTTTTTAAGTTTCTTCTTCTCTTGTGTTTAAATGACTGTGGTTACTGCCTTTATAATAGAAGCTTAAGCTAAAAAGCTTACAGAACCTAGTATTCCCAGGCAGTCTCCCATCCAAGTACTAACTAGGCCCAACTCTTCTTCGCTTCCGAGATCAGACGAGATCGGGCTTTCAAGGAGTGGTATGGCCGTAAGCGACCACTGCTGGCTGTAGAAGACTATTTCTATATACTCTTCTAAGAGTAATACTTGTTTTAGAGCTGCCTGTAAACGGTAGACCACCTGACACCTCAAATAAAAATGATTGGCTTTCCAGTTCGTTTTTTTTTTGTTGTTGTTTTTTTTTTCTTAAGTTTTCTTCTTCTCTTGTGTTTAAATGACTGTGGTTACTGCCTTTATAATAGAAGCTTAAGCTAAAAAGCTTACAGCACCTAGTATTCCCAGGCAGTCTCCCATCCAAGTACTAACGAGGCCCAACTCTTCTTCGCTTCCGAGATCAGACGAGATCGGGCTTTCAAGGAGTGGTATGGCCGTAAGCGATCACTGCTGGCTGTAGAAGACTATTTCTATATACTCTTCTAAGAGTAATACTTGTTTTAGAGCTGCCTGTAAACGGTAGACCACCTGACACCTCAAATGAAAATGATTGGCTTTCCAGTTCGTTTTTTTTTGTTGTTGTTTTTTTTTTCTTAAGTTTTCTTCTTCTCTTGTGTTTACATGACTGTGGTTACTGCCTTTATAATAGAAGCTTAAGCTAAAAAGCTTACAGCACCTAGTATTCCCAGGCAGTCTCCCATCCAAGTACTAACTAGGCCCAACTCTTCTTCGCTTCCGAGATCAGACGAGATCGGGCTTTCAAGGAGTGGTATGGCCGTAAGCGATCACTGCGGGCTGTAGAAGACTATTTCTATATACTCTTCTAAGAGTAATACTTGTTTTAGAGCTGCCTGTAAACGGTAGACCACCTGACACCTCAAATGAAAATGATTGGCTTTCCAGTTCGTTTTTTTTTGTTGTTTTTTTTCTTCTTAAGTTTTCTTCTTCTCTTGTGTTTACATGACTGTGGTTACTGCCTTTATAATAGAAGCTTAAGCTAAAAAGCTTACAGCACCTAGTATTCCCAGGCAGTCTCCCATCCAAGTACTAACTAGGCCCAACTCTTCTTCGCTTCCGAGATCAGACGAGATCGGGCTTTCAAGGAGTGGTATGGCCGTAAGCGATCACTGCGGGCTGTAGAAGACTATTTCTATATACTCTTCTAAGAGTAATACTTGTTTTAGAGCTGCCTGTAAACGGTAGACCACCTGACACCTCAAATAAAAATGATTGGCTTTCCAGTTCGTTTTTTTTTTAAGTTTCTTCTTCTCTTGTGTTTAAATGACTGTGGTTACTGCCTTTATAATAGAAGCTTAAGCTAAAAAGCTTACAGCACCTAGTATTCCCAGGCAGTCTCCCATCCAAGTACTAACTAGGCCCAACTCTTCTTCGCTTCCGAGATCAGACGAGATCGGGCTTTCAAGGAGTGGTATGGCCGTAAGCGATCACTGCTGGCTGTAGAAGACTATTTCTATATACTCTTCTAAGAGTAATACTTGTTTTAGAGCTGCCTGTAAACGGTAGACCACCTGACACCTCAAATGAAAATGATTGGCTTTCCAGTTCGTTTTTTTTTGTTGTTGTTTTTTTTTTCTTAAGTTTTCTTCTTCTCTTGTGTTTACATGACTGTGGTTACTGCCTTTATAATAGAAGCTTAAGCTAAAAAGCTTACAGCACCTAGTATTCCCAGGCAGTCTCCCATCCAAGTACTAACTAGGCCCAACTCTTCTTCGCTTCCGAGATCAGACGAGATCGGGCTTTCAAGGAGTGGTATGGCCGTAAGCGATCACTGCGGGCTGTAGAAGACTATTTCTATATACTCTTCTAAGAGTAATACTTGTTTTAGAGCTGCCTGTAAACGGTAGACCACCTGACACCTCAAATGAAAATGATTGGCTTTCCAGTTCGTTTTTTTTTGTTGTTTTTTTTCTTCTTAAGTTTTCTTCTTCTCTTGTGTTTACATGACTGTGGTTACTGCCTTTATAATAGAAGCTTAAGCTAAAAAGCTTACAGCACCTAGTATTCCCAGGCAGTCTCCCATCCAAGTACTAACTAGGCCCAACTCTTCTTCGCTTCCGAGATCAGACGAGATCGGGCTTTCAAGGAGTGGTATGGCCGTAAGCGATCACTGCGGGCTGTAGAAGACTATTTCTATATACTCTTCTAAGAGTAATACTTGTTTTAGAGCTGCCTGTAAACGGTAGACCACCTGACACCTCAAATAAAAATGATTGGCTTTCCAGTTCGTTTTTTTTTTAAGTTTCTTCTTCTCTTGTGTTTAAATGACTGTGGTTACTGCCTTTATAATAGAAGCTTAAGCTAAAAAGCTTACAGCACCTAGTATTCCCAGGCAGTCTCCCATCCAAGTACTAACTAGGCCCAACTCTTCTTCGCTTCCGAGATCAGACGAGATCGGGCTTTCAAGGAGTGGTATGGCCGTAAGCAATCACTGCGGGCTGTAGAAGACTATTTCTAAATACTCTTCTAAGAGTAATACTTGTTTTAGAGCTGCCTGTAAACGGTAGACCACCTGACACCTCAAATGAAAATGATTGGCTTTCCAGTTCGTTTTTTTTTTGTTGTTGTTTTTTTTTTCTTAAGTTTTCTTCTTCTCTTGTGTTTAAATGACTGTGGTTACTGCCTTTATAATAGAAGCTTAAGCTAAAAAGCTTACAGCACCTAGTATTCCCAGGCAGTCTCCCATCCAAGTACTAACGAGGCCCAACTCTTCTTCGCTTCCGAGATCAGACGAGATCGGGCTTTCAAGGAGTGGTATGGCCGTAAGCGATCACTGCGGGCTGTAGAAGACTATTTCTATATACTCTTCTAAGAGTAATACTTGTTTTAGAGCTGCCTGTAAACGGTAGACCACCTGACACCTCAAATGAAAATGATTGGCTTTCCAGTTCGTTTTTTTGCTGTTGTTTTTTTTTTTCTTAAGTTTTCTTCTTCTCTTGTGTTTACATGACTGTGGTTACTGCCTTTATAATAGAAGCTTAAGCTAAAGAGCTTACAGCACCTAGTATTCCCAGGCAGTCTCCCATCCAAGTACTAACTAGGCCCAACTCTTCTTCGCTTCCGAGATCAGACGAGATCGGGCTTTCAAGGAGTGGTATGGCCGTAAGCGATCACTGCGGGCTGTAGAAGACTATTTCTATATACTCTTCTAAGAGTAATACTTGTTTTAGAGCTGCCTGTAAACGGTAGACCACCTGACACCTCAAATGAAAATGATTGGCTTTCCAGTTCGTTTTTTTTTTAAGTTTCTTCTTCTCTTGTGTTTAAATGACTGTGGTTACTGCCTTTATAATAGAAGCTTAAGCTAAAAAGCTTACAGAACCTAGTATTCCCAGGCAGTCTCCCATCCAAGTACTAACTAGGCCCAACTCTTCTTCGCTTCCGAGATCAAACGAGATCGGGCTTTCAAGGAGTGGTATGGCCGTAAGCGACCACTGCTGGCTGTAGAAGACTA
Organism: Hoplias malabaricus; assembly: GCF_029633855.1. Classification (NCBI taxonomy): domain Eukaryota; kingdom Metazoa; phylum Chordata; class Actinopteri; order Characiformes; family Erythrinidae; genus Hoplias; species Hoplias malabaricus. Next base: position 29,145 of record NW_027100813.1, read on the forward strand.
TTTCTATATACTCTTCTAAGAGTAATACTTGTTTTAGAGCTGCCTGTAAACGGTAGACCACCTGACACCTCAAATAAAAATGATTGGCTTTCCAGTTCGTTTTTTTTTTAAGTTTCTTCTTCTCTTGTGTTTAAATGACTGTGGTTACTGCCTTTATAATAGAAGCTTAAGCTAAAAAGCTTACAGCACCTAGTATTCCCAGGCAGTCTCCCATCCAAGTACTAACGAGGCCCAACTCTTCTTCGCTTCCGAGATCAGACGAGATCGGGCTTTCAAGGAGTGGTATGGCCGTAAGCGATCACTGCGGGCTGTAGAAGACTATTTCTATATACTCTTCTAAGAGTAATACTTGTTTTAGAGCTGCCTGTAAACGGTAGACCACCTGACACCTCAAATGAAAATGATTGGCTTTCCAGTTCGTTTTTTTGCTGTTGTTTTTTTTTTTCTTAAGTTTTCTTCTTCTCTTGTGTTTACATGACTGTGGTTACTGCCTTTATAATAGAAGCTTAAGCTAAAGAGCTTACAGCACCTAGTATTCCCAGGCAGTCTCCCATCCAAGTACTAACTAGGCCCAACTCTTCTTCGCTTCCGAGATCAGACGAGATCGGGCTTTCAAGGAGTGGTATGGCCGTAAGCGATCACTGCGGGCTGTAGAAGACTATTTCTATATACTCTTCTAAGAGTAATACTTGTTTTAGAGCTGCCTGTAAACGGTAGACCACCTGACACCTCAAATGAAAATGATTGGCTTTCCAGTTCGTTTTTTTTTTAAGTTTCTTCTTCTCTTGTGTTTAAATGACTGTGGTTACTGCCTTTATAATAGAAGCTTAAGCTAAAAAGCTTACAGAACCTAGTATTCCCAGGCAGTCTCCCATCCAAGTACTAACTAGGCCCAACTCTTCTTCGCTTCCGAGATCAAACGAGATCGGGCTTTCAAGGAGTGGTATGGCCGTAAGCGACCACTGCTGGCTGTAGAAGACTATTTCTATATACTCTTCTAAGAGTAATACTTGTTTTAGAGCTGCCTGTAAACGGTAGACCACCTGACACCTCAAATAAAAATGATTGGCTTTCCAGTTCGTTTTTTTTTTAAGTTTCTTCTTCTCTTGTGTTTAAATGACTGTGGTTACTGCCTTTATAATAGAAGCTTAAGCTAAAAAGCTTACAGAACCTAGTATTCCCAGGCAGTCTCCCATCCAAGTACTAACTAGGCCCAACTCTTCTTCGCTTCCGAGATCAGACGAGATCGGGCTTTCAAGGAGTGGTATGGCCGTAAGCGACCACTGCTGGCTGTAGAAGACTATTTCTATATACTCTTCTAAGAGTAATACTTGTTTTAGAGCTGCCTGTAAACGGTAGACCACCTGACACCTCAAATAAAAATGATTGGCTTTCCAGTTCGTTTTTTTTTTGTTGTTGTTTTTTTTTTCTTAAGTTTTCTTCTTCTCTTGTGTTTAAATGACTGTGGTTACTGCCTTTATAATAGAAGCTTAAGCTAAAAAGCTTACAGAACCTAGTATTCCCAGGCAGTCTCCCATCCAAGTACTAACTAGGCCCAACTCTTCTTCGCTTCCGAGATCAGACGAGATCGGGCTTTCAAGGAGTGGTATGGCCGTAAGCGACCACTGCTGGCTGTAGAAGACTATTTCTATATACTCTTCTAAGAGTAATACTTGTTTTAGAGCTGCCTGTAAACGGTAGACCACCTGACACCTCAAATAAAAATGATTGGCTTTCCAGTTCGTTTTTTTTTTGTTGTTGTTTTTTTTTTCTTAAGTTTTCTTCTTCTCTTGTGTTTAAATGACTGTGGTTACTGCCTTTATAATAGAAGCTTAAGCTAAAAAGCTTACAGCACCTAGTATTCCCAGGCAGTCTCCCATCCAAGTACTAACGAGGCCCAACTCTTCTTCGCTTCCGAGATCAGACGAGATCGGGCTTTCAAGGAGTGGTATGGCCGTAAGCGATCACTGCTGGCTGTAGAAGACTATTTCTATATACTCTTCTAAGAGTAATACTTGTTTTAGAGCTGCCTGTAAACGGTAGACCACCTGACACCTCAAATGAAAATGATTGGCTTTCCAGTTCGTTTTTTTTTGTTGTTGTTTTTTTTTTCTTAAGTTTTCTTCTTCTCTTGTGTTTACATGACTGTGGTTACTGCCTTTATAATAGAAGCTTAAGCTAAAAAGCTTACAGCACCTAGTATTCCCAGGCAGTCTCCCATCCAAGTACTAACTAGGCCCAACTCTTCTTCGCTTCCGAGATCAGACGAGATCGGGCTTTCAAGGAGTGGTATGGCCGTAAGCGATCACTGCGGGCTGTAGAAGACTATTTCTATATACTCTTCTAAGAGTAATACTTGTTTTAGAGCTGCCTGTAAACGGTAGACCACCTGACACCTCAAATGAAAATGATTGGCTTTCCAGTTCGTTTTTTTTTGTTGTTTTTTTTCTTCTTAAGTTTTCTTCTTCTCTTGTGTTTACATGACTGTGGTTACTGCCTTTATAATAGAAGCTTAAGCTAAAAAGCTTACAGCACCTAGTATTCCCAGGCAGTCTCCCATCCAAGTACTAACTAGGCCCAACTCTTCTTCGCTTCCGAGATCAGACGAGATCGGGCTTTCAAGGAGTGGTATGGCCGTAAGCGATCACTGCGGGCTGTAGAAGACTATTTCTATATACTCTTCTAAGAGTAATACTTGTTTTAGAGCTGCCTGTAAACGGTAGACCACCTGACACCTCAAATAAAAATGATTGGCTTTCCAGTTCGTTTTTTTTTTAAGTTTCTTCTTCTCTTGTGTTTAAATGACTGTGGTTACTGCCTTTATAATAGAAGCTTAAGCTAAAAAGCTTACAGCACCTAGTATTCCCAGGCAGTCTCCCATCCAAGTACTAACTAGGCCCAACTCTTCTTCGCTTCCGAGATCAGACGAGATCGGGCTTTCAAGGAGTGGTATGGCCGTAAGCAATCACTGCGGGCTGTAGAAGACTATTTCTAAGTACTCTTCTAAGAGTAATACTTGTTTTAGAGCTGCCTGTAAACGGTAGACCACCTGACACCTCAAATAAAAATGATTGGCTTTCCAGTTCGTTTTTTTTTTAAGTTTCTTCTTCTCTTGTGTTTAAATGACTGTGGTTACTGCCTTTATAATAGAAGCTTAAGCTAAAAAGCTTACAGAACCTAGTATTCCCAGGCAGTCTCCCATCCAAGTACTAACTAGGCCCAACTCTTCTTCGCTTCCGAGATCAGACGAGATCGGGCTTTCAAGGAGTGGTATGGCCGTAAGCGACCACTGCTGGCTGTAGAAGACTATTTCTATATACTCTTCTAAGAGTAATACTTGTTTTAGAGCTGCCTGTAAACGGTAGACCACCTGACACCTCAAATAAAAATGATTGGCTTTCCAGTTCGTTTTTTTTTTGTTGTTGTTTTTTTTTTCTTAAGTTTTCTTCTTCTCTTGTGTTTAAATGACTGTGGTTACTGCCTTTATAATAGAAGCTTAAGCTAAAAAGCTTACAGAACCTAGTATTCCCAGGCAGTCTCCCATCCAAGTACTAACTAGGCCCAACTCTTCTTCGCTTCCGAGATCAGACGAGATCGGGCTTTCAAGGAGTGGTATGGCCGTAAGCGACCACTGCTGGCTGTAGAAGACTATTTCTATATACTCTTCTAAGAGTAATACTTGTTTTAGAGCTGCCTGTAAACGGTAGACCACCTGACACCTCAAATAAAAATGATTGGCTTTCCAGTTCGTTTTTTTTTTGTTGTTGTTTTTTTTTTCTTAAGTTTTCTTCTTCTCTTGTGTTTAAATGACTGTGGTTACTGCCTTTATAATAGAAGCTTAAGCTAAAAAGCTTACAGCACCTAGTATTCCCAGGCAGTCTCCCATCCAAGTACTAACGAGGCCCAACTCTTCTTCGCTTCCGAGATCAGACGAGATCGGGCTTTCAAGGAGTGGTATGGCCGTAAGCGATCACTGCTGGCTGTAGAAGACTATTTCTATATACTCTTCTAAGAGTAATACTTGTTTTAGAGCTGCCTGTAAACGGTAGACCACCTGACACCTCAAATGAAAATGATTGGCTTTCCAGTTCGTTTTTTTTTGTTGTTGTTTTTTTTTTCTTAAGTTTTCTTCTTCTCTTGTGTTTACATGACTGTGGTTACTGCCTTTATAATAGAAGCTTAAGCTAAAAAGCTTACAGCACCTAGTATTCCCAGGCAGTCTCCCATCCAAGTACTAACTAGGCCCAACTCTTCTTCGCTTCCGAGATCAGACGAGATCGGGCTTTCAAGGAGTGGTATGGCCGTAAGCGATCACTGCGGGCTGTAGAAGACTATTTCTATATACTCTTCTAAGAGTAATACTTGTTTTAGAGCTGCCTGTAAACGGTAGACCACCTGACACCTCAAATGAAAATGATTGGCTTTCCAGTTCGTTTTTTTTTGTTGTTTTTTTTCTTCTTAAGTTTTCTTCTTCTCTTGTGTTTACATGACTGTGGTTACTGCCTTTATAATAGAAGCTTAAGCTAAAAAGCTTACAGCACCTAGTATTCCCAGGCAGTCTCCCATCCAAGTACTAACTAGGCCCAACTCTTCTTCGCTTCCGAGATCAGACGAGATCGGGCTTTCAAGGAGTGGTATGGCCGTAAGCGATCACTGCGGGCTGTAGAAGACTATTTCTATATACTCTTCTAAGAGTAATACTTGTTTTAGAGCTGCCTGTAAACGGTAGACCACCTGACACCTCAAATAAAAATGATTGGCTTTCCAGTTCGTTTTTTTTTTAAGTTTCTTCTTCTCTTGTGTTTAAATGACTGTGGTTACTGCCTTTATAATAGAAGCTTAAGCTAAAAAGCTTACAGCACCTAGTATTCCCAGGCAGTCTCCCATCCAAGTACTAACTAGGCCCAACTCTTCTTCGCTTCCGAGATCAGACGAGATCGGGCTTTCAAGGAGTGGTATGGCCGTAAGCAATCACTGCGGGCTGTAGAAGACTATTTCTAAGTACTCTTCTAAGAGTAATACTTGTTTTAGAGCTGCCTGTAAACGGTAGACCACCTGACACCTCAAATGAAAATGATTGGCTTTCCAGTTCGTTTTTTTTTGTTGTTGTTTTTTTTTTCTTAAGTTTTCTTCTTCTCTTGTGTTTACATGACTGTGGTTACTGCCTTTATAATAGAAGCTTAAGCTAAAAAGCTTACAGCACCTAGTATTCCCAGGCAGTCTCCCATCCAAGTACTAACTAGGCCCAACTCTTCTTCGCTTCCGAGATCAGACGAGATCGGGCTTTCAAGGAGTGGTATGGCCGTAAGCGATCACTGCGGGCTGTAGAAGACTATTTCTATATACTCTTCTAAGAGTAATACTTGTTTTAGAGCTGCCTGTAAACGGTAGACCACCTGACACCTCAAATAAAAATGATTGGCTTTCCAGTTCGTTTTTTTTTTAAGTTTCTTCTTCTCTTGTGTTTAAATGACTGTGGTTACTGCCTTTATAATAGAAGCTTAAGCTAAAAAGCTTACAGCACCTAGTATTCCCAGGCAGTCTCCCATCCAAGTACTAACTAGGCCCAACTCTTCTTCGCTTCCGAGATCAGACGAGATCGGGCTTTCAAGGAGTGGTATGGCCGTAAGCAATCACTGCGGGCTGTAGAAGACTATTTCTAAATACTCTTCTAAGAGTAATACTTGTTTTAGAGCTGCCTGTAAACGGTAGACCACCTGACACCTCAAATGAAAATGATTGGCTTTCCAGTTCGTTTTTTTTTGTTGTTGTTTTTTTTTTCTTAAGTTTTCTTCTTCTCTTGTGTTTACATGACTGTGGTTACTGCCTTTATAATAGAAGCTTAAGCTAAAAAGCTTACAGCACCTAGTATTCCCAGGCAGTCTCCCATCCAAGTACTAACTAGGCCCAACTCTTCTTCGCTTCCGAGATCAGACGAGATCGGGCTTTCAAGGAGTGGTATGGCCGTAAGCGATCACTGCGGGCTGTAGAAGACTATTTCTATATACTCTTCTAAGAGTAATACTTGTTTTAGAGCTGCCTGTAAACGGTAGACCACCTGACACCTCAAATGAAAATGATTGGCTTTCCAGTTCGTTTTTTTGCTGTTGTTTTTTTTTTTCTTAAGTTTTCTTCTTCTCTTGTGTTTACATGACTGTGGTTACTGCCTTTATAATAGAAGCTTAAGCTAAAGAGCTTACAGCACCTAGTATTCCCAGGCAGTCTCCCATCCAAGTACTAACTAGGCCCAACTCTTCTTCGCTTCCGAGATCAGACGAGATCGGGCTTTCAAGGAGTGGTATGGCCGTAAGCGATCACTGCGGGCTGTAGAAGACTATTTCTATATACTCTTCTAAGAGTAATACTTGTTTTAGAGCTGCCTGTAAACGGTAGACCACCTGACACCTCAAATGAAAATGATTGGCTTTCCAGTTCGTTTTTTTTTTAAGTTTCTTCTTCTCTTGTGTTTAAATGACTGTGGTTACTGCCTTTATAATAGAAGCTTAAGCTAAAAAGCTTACAGAACCTAGTATTCCCAGGCAGTCTCCCATCCAAGTACTAACTAGGCCCAACTCTTCTTCGCTTCCGAGATCAAACGAGATCGGGCTTTCAAGGAGTGGTATGGCCGTAAGCGACCACTGCTGGCTGTAGAAGACTATTTCTATATACTCTTCTAAGAGTAATACTTGTTTTAGAGCTGCCTGTAAACGGTAGACCACCTGACACCTCAAATAAAAATGATTGGCTTTCCAGTTCGTTTTTTTTTTAAGTTTCTTCTTCTCTTGTGTTTAAATGACTGTGGTTACTGCCTTTATAATAGAAGCTTAAGCTAAAAAGCTTACAGAACCTAGTATTCCCAGGCAGTCTCCCATCCAAGTACTAACTAGGCCCAACTCTTCTTCGCTTCCGAGATCAGACGAGATCGGGCTTTCAAGGAGTGGTATGGCCGTAAGCGACCACTGCTGGCTGTAGAAGACTATTTCTATATACTCTTCTAAGAGTAATACTTGTTTTAGAGCTGCCTGTAAACGGTAGACCACCTGACACCTCAAATAAAAATGATTGGCTTTCCAGTTCGTTTTTTTTTTGTTGTTGTTTTTTTTTCTTAAGTTTTCTTCTTCTCTTGTGTTTAAATGACTGTGGTTACTGCCTTTATAATAGAAGCTTAAGCTAAAAAGCTTACAGCACCTAGTATTCCCAGGCAGTCTCCCATCCAAGTACTAACGAGGCCCAACTCTTCTTCGCTTCCGAGATCAGACGAGATCGGGCTTTCAAGGAGTGGTATGGCCGTAAGCGATCACTGCTGGCTGTAGAAGACTATTTCTATATACTCTTCTAAGAGTAATACTTGTTTTAGAGCTGCCTGTAAACGGTAGACCACCTGACACCTCAAATAAAAATGATTGGCTTTCCAGTTCGTTTTTTTTTTAAGTTTCTTCTTCTCTTGTGTTTAAATGACTGTGGTTACTGCCTTTATAATAGAAGCTTAAGCTAAAAAGCTTACAGCACCTAGTATTCCCAGGCAGTCTCCCATCCAAGTACTAACTAGGCCCAACTCTTCTTCGCTTCCGAGATCAGACGAGATCGGGCTTTCAAGGAGTGGTATGGCCGTAAGCAATCACTGCGGGCTGTAGAAGACTATTTCTAAATACTCTTCTAAGAGTAATACTTGTTTTAGAGCTGCCTGTAAACGGTAGACCACCTGACACCTCAAATGAAAATGATTGGCTTTCCAGTTCGTTTTTTTTTGTTGTTGTTTTTTTTTTCTTAAGTTTTCTTCTTCTCTTGTGTTTACATGACTGTGGTTACTGCCTTTATAATAGAAGCTTAAGCTAAAAAGCTTACAGCACCTAGTATTCCCAGGCAGTCTCCCATCCAAGTACTAACTAGGCCCAACTCTTCTTCGCTTCCGAGATCAGACGAGATCGGGCTTTCAAGGAGTGGTATGGCCGTAAGCGATCACTGCGGGCTGTAGAAGACTATTTCTATATACTCTTCTAAGAGTAATACTTGTTTTAGAGCTGCCTGTAAACGGTAGACCACCTGACACCTCAAATGAAAATGATTGGCTTTCCAGTTCGTTTTTTTGCTGTTGTTTTTTTTTTTCTTAAGTTTTCTTCTTCTCTTGTGTTTACATGACTGTGGTTACTGCCTTTATAATAGAAGCTTAAGCTAAAGAGCTTACAGCACCTAGTATTCCCAGGCAGTCTCCCATCCAAGTACTAACTAGGCCCAACTCTTCTTCGCTTCCGAGATCAGACGAGATCGGGCTTTCAAGGAGTGGTATGGCCGTAAGCGATCACTGCGGGCTGTAGAAGACTATTTCTATATACTCTTCTAAGAGTAATACTTGTTTTAGAGCTGCCTGTAAACGGTAGACCACCTGACACCTCAAATGAAAATGATTGGCTTTCCAGTTCGTTTTTTTTTTAAGTTTCTTCTTCTCTTGTGTTTAAATGACTGTGGTTACTGCCTTTATAATAGAAGCTTAAGCTAAAAAGCTTACAGAACCTAGTATTCCCAGGCAGTCTCCCATCCAAGTACTAACTAGGCCCAACTCTTCTTCGCTTCCGAGATCAAACGAGATCGGGCTTTCAAGGAGTGGTATGGCCGTAAGCGACCACTGCTGGCTGTAGAAGACTATTTCTATATACTCTTCTAAGAGTAATACTTGTTTTAGAGCTGCCTGTAAACGGTAGACCACCTGACACCTCAAATAAAAATGATTGGCTTTCCAGTTCGTTTTTTTTTTAAGTTTCTTCTTCTCTTGTGTTTAAATGACTGTGGTTACTGCCTTTATAATAGAAGCTTAAGCTAAAAAGCTTACAGAACCTAGTATTCCCAGGCAGTCTCCCATCCAAGTACTAACTAGGCCCAACTCTTCTTCGCTTCCGAGATCAGACGAGATCGGGCTTTCAAGGAGTGGTATGGCCGTAAGCGACCACTGCTGGCTGTAGAAGACTATTTCTATATACTCTTCTAAGAGTAATACTTGTTTTAGAGCTGCCTGTAAACGGTAGACCACCTGACACCTCAAATAAAAATGATTGGCTTTCCAGTTCGTTTTTTTTTTGTTGTTGTTTTTTTTTTCTTAAGTTTTCTTCTTCTCTTGTGTTTAAATGACTGTGGTTACTGCCTTTATAATAGAAGCTTAAGCTAAAAAGCTTACAGCACCTAGTATTCCCAGGCAGTCTCCCATCCAAGTACTAACGAGGCCCAACTCTTCTTCGCTTCCGAGATCAGACGAGATCGGGCTTTCAAGGAGTGGTATGGCCGTAAGCGATCACTGCTGGCTGTAGAAGACTATTTCTATATACTCTTCTAAGAGTAATACTTGTTTTAGAGCTGCCTGTAAACGGTAGACCACCTGACACCTCAAATGAAAATGATTGGCTTTCCAGTTCGTTTTTTTTTGTTGTTGTTTTTTTTTTCTTAAGTTTTCTTCTTCTCTTGTGTTTACATGACTGTGGTTACTGCCTTTATAATAGAAGCTTAAGCTAAAAAGCTTACAGCACCTAGTATTCCCAGGCAGTCTCCCATCCAAGTACTAACTAGGCCCAACTCTTCTTCGCTTCCGAGATCAGACGAGATCGGGCTTTCAAGGAGTGGTATGGCCGTAAGCGATCACTGCGGGCTGTAGAAGACTATTTCTATATACTCTTCTAAGAGTAATACTTGTTTTAGAGCTGCCTGTAAACGGTAGACCACCTGACACCTCAAATGAAAATGATTGGCTTTCCAGTTCGTTTTTTTTTGTTGTTTTTTTTCTTCTTAAGTTTTCTTCTTCTCTTGTGTTTACATGACTGTGGTTACTGCCTTTATAATAGAAGCTTAAGCTAAAAAGCTTACAGCACCTAGTATTCCCAGGCAGTCTCCCATCCAAGTACTAACTAGGCCCAACTCTTCTTCGCTTCCGAGATCAGACGAGATCGGGCTTTCAAGGAGTGGTATGGCCGTAAGCGATCACTGCGGGCTGTAGAAGACTATTTCTATATACTCTTCTAAGAGTAATACTTGTTTTAGAGCTGCCTGTAAACGGTAGACCACCTGACACCTCAAATAAAAATGATTGGCTTTCCAGTTCGTTTTTTTTTTAAGTTTCTTCTTCTCTTGTGTTTAAATGACTGTGGTTACTGCCTTTATAATAGAAGCTTAAGCTAAAAAGCTTACAGCACCTAGTATTCCCAGGCAGTCTCCCATCCAAGTACTAACTAGGCCCAACTCTTCTTCGCTTCCGAGATCAGACGAGATCGGGCTTTCAAGGAGTGGTATGGCCGTAAGCAATCACTGCGGGCTGTAGAAGACTATTTCTAAATACTCTTCTAAGAGTAATACTTGTTTTAGAGCTGCCTGTAAACGGTAGACCACCTGACACCTCAAATGAAAATGATTGGCTTTCCAGTTCGTTTTTTTTTGTTGTTGTTTTTTTTTTCTTAAGTTTTCTTCTTCTCTTGTGTTTACATGACTGTGGTTACTGCCTTTATAATAGAAGCTTAAGCTAAAAAGCTTACAGCACCTAGTATTCCCAGGCAGTCTCCCATCCAAGTACTAACTAGGCCCAACTCTTCTTCGCTTCCGAGATCAGACGAGATCGGGCTTTCAAGGAGTGGTATGGCCGTAAGCGATCACTGCGGGCTGTAGAAGACTATTTCTATATACTCTTCTAAGAGTAATACTTGTTTTAGAGCTGCCTGTAAACGGTAGACCACCTGACACCTCAAATGAAAATGATTGGCTTTCCAGTTCGTTTTTTTTTGTTGTTGTTTTTTTTTTCTTAAGTTTTCTTCTTCTCTTGTGTTTACATGACTGTGGTTACTGCCTTTATAATAGAAGCTTAAGCTAAAAAGCTTACAGCACCTAGTATTCCCAGGCAGTCTCCCATCCAAGTACTAACTAGGCCCAACTCTTCTTCGCTTCCGAGATCAGACGAGATCGGGCTTTCAAGGAGTGGTATGGCCGTAAGCGATCACTGCGGGCTGTAGAAGACTATTTCTATATACTCTTCTAAGAGTAATACTTGTTTTAGAGCTGCCTGTAAACGGTAGACCACCTGACACCTCAAATAAAAATGATTGGCTTTCCAGTTCGTTTTTTTTTTAAGTTTCTTCTTCTCTTGTGTTTAAATGACTGTGGTTACTGCCTTTATAATAGAAGCTTAAGCTAAAAAGCTTACAGCACCTAGTATTCCCAGGCAGTCTCCCATCCAAGTACTAACTAGGCCCAACTCTTCTTCGCTTCCGAGATCAGACGAGATCGGGCTTTCAAGGAGTGGTATGGCCGTAAGCAATCACTGCGGGCTGTAGAAGACTATTTCTAAATACTCTTCTAAGAGTAATACTTGTTTTAGAGCTGCCTGTAAACGGTAGACCACCTGACACCTCAAATGAAAATGATTGGCTTTCCAGTTCGTTTTTTTTTGTTGTTGTTTTTTTTTTCTTAAGTTTTCTTCTTCTCTTGTGTTTACATGACTGTGGTTACTGCCTTTATAATAGAAGCTTAAGCTAAAAAGCTTACAGCACCTAGTATTCCCAGGCAGTCTCCCATCCAAGTACTAACTAGGCCCAACTCTTCTTCGCTTCCGAGATCAGACGAGATCGGGCTTTCAAGGAGTGGTATGGCCGTAAGCGATCACTGCGGGCTGTAGAAGACTATTTCTATATACTCTTCTAAGAGTAATACTTGTTTTAGAGCTGCCTGTAAACGGTAGACCACCTGACACCTCAAATGAAAATGATTGGCTTTCCAGTTCGTTTTTTTTTGTTGTTGTTTTTTTTTTCTTAAGTTTTCTTCTTCTCTTGTGTTTACATGACTGTGGTTACTGCCTTTATAATAGAAGCTTAAGCTAAAAAGCTTACAGCACCTAGTATTCCCAGGCAGTCTCCCATCCAAGTACTAACTAGGCCCAACTCTTCTTCGCTTCCGAGATCAGACGAGATCGGGCTTTCAAGGAGTGGTATGGCCGTAAGTGATCACTGCGGGCTGTAGAAGACTATTTCTATATACTCTTCTAAGAGTAATACTTGTTTTAGAGCTGCCTGTAAACGGTAGACCACCTGACACCTCAAATAAAAATGATTGGCTTTCCAGTTCGTTTTTTTTTTAAGTTTCTTCTTCTCTTGTGTTTAAATGACTGTGGTTACTGCCTTTATAATAGAAGCTTAAGCTAAAAAGCTTACAGCACCTAGTATTCCCAGGCAGTCTCCCATCCAAGTACTAACTAGGCCCAACTCTTCTTCGCTTCCGAGATCAGACGAGATCGGGCTTTCAAGGAGTGGTATGGCCGTAAGCAATCACTGCGGGCTGTAGAAGACTATTTCTATATACTCTTCTAAGAGTAATACTTGTTTTAGAGCTGCCTGTAAACGGTAGACCACCTGACACCTCAAATAAAAATGATTGGCTTTCCAGTTCGTTTTTTTTTGTTGTTGTTTTTTTTTTCTTAAGTTTTCTTCTTCTCTTGTGTTTAAATGACTGTGGTTACTGCCTTTATAATAGAAGCTTAAGCTAAAAAGCTTACAGCACCTAGTATTCCCAGGCAGTCTCCCATCCAAGTACTAACGAGGCCCAACTCTTCTTCGCTTCCGAGATCAGACGAGATCGGGCTTTCAAGGAGTGGTATGGCCGTAAGCGATCACTGCTGGCTGTAGAAGACTATTTCTATATACTCTTCTAAGAGTAATACTTGTTTTAGAGCTGCCTGTAAACGGTAGACCACCTGACACCTCAAATAAAAATGATTGGCTTTCCAGTTCGTTTTTTTTTTAAGTTTCTTCTTCTCTTGTGTTTAAATGACTGTGGTTACTGCCTTTATAATAGAAGCTTAAGCTAAAAAGCTTACAGCACCTAGTATTCCCAGGCAGTCTCCCATCCAAGTACTAACTAGGCCCAACTCTTCTTCGCTTCCGAGATCAGACGAGATCGGGCTTTCAAGGAGTGGTATGGCCGTAAGCAATCACTGCGGGCTGTAGAAGACTATTTCTAAATACTCTTCTAAGAGTAATACTTGTTTTAGAGCTGCCTGTAAACGGTAGACCACCTGACACCTCAAATGAAAATGATTGGCTTTCCAGTTCGTTTTTTTGCTGTTGTTTTTTTTTTCTTAAGTTTTCTTCTTCTCTTGTGTTTACATGACTGTGGTTACTGCCTTTATAATAGAAGCTTAAGCTAAAGAGCTTACAGCACCTAGTATTCCCAGGCAGTCTCCCATCCAAGTACTAACTAGGCCCAACTCTTCTTCGCTTCCGAGATCAGACGAGATCGGGCTTTCAAGGAGTGGTATGGCCGTAAGCGATCACTGCGGGCTGTAGAAGACTATTTCTATATACTCTTCTAAGAGTAATACTTGTTTTAGAGCTGCCTGTAAACGGTAGACCACCTGACACCTCAAATGAAAATGATTGGCTTTCCAGTTCGTTTTTTTTTTAAGTTTCTTCTTCTCTTGTGTTTAAATGACTGTGGTTACTGCCTTTATAATAGAAGCTTAAGCTAAAAAGCTTACAGAACCTAGTATTCCCAGGCAGTCTCCCATCCAAGTACTAACTAGGCCCAACTCTTCTTCGCTTCCGAGATCAGACGAGATCGGGCTTTCAAGGAGTGGTATGGCCGTAAGCGATCACTGCGGGCTGTAGAAGACTATTTCTATATACTCTTCTAAGAGTAATACTTGTTTTAGAGCTGCCTGTAAACGGTAGACCACCTGACACCTCAAATGAAAATGATTGGCTTTCCAGTTCGTTTTTTTTTTAAGTTTCTTCTTCTCTTGTGTTTAAATGACTGTGGTTACTGCCTTTATAATAGAAGCTTAAGCTAAAAAGCTTACAGCACCTAGTATTCCCAGGCAGTCTCCCATCCAAGTACTAACGAGGCCCAACTCTTCTTCGCTTCCGAGATCAGACGAGATCGGGCTTTCAAGGAGTGGTATGGCCGTAAGCGATCACTGCTGGCTGTAGAAGACTATTTCTAAATACTCTTCTAAGAGTAATACTTGTTTTAGAGCTGCCTGTAAACGGTAGACCACCTGACACCTCAAATGAAAATGATTGGCTTTCCAGTTCGTTTTTTTTTTAAGTTTCTTCTTCTCTTGTGTTTAAATGACTGTGGTTACTGCCTTTATAATAGAAGCTTAAGCTAAAAAGCTTACAGCACCTAGTATTCCCAGGCAGTCTCCCATCCAAGTACTAACTAGGCCCAACTCTTCTTCGCTTCCGAGATCAGACGAGATCGGGCTTTCAAGGAGTGGTATGGCCGTAAGCAATCACTGCGGGCTGTAGAAGACTATTTCTAAATACTCTTCTAAGAGTAATACTTGTTTTAGAGCTGCCTGTAAACGGTAGACCACCTGACACCTCAAATGAAAATGATTGGCTTTCCAGTTCGTTTTTTTGCTGTTGTTTTTTTTTTCTTAAGTTTTCTTCTTCTCTTGTGTTTACATGACTGTGGTTACTGCCTTTATAATAGAAGCTTAAGCTAAAGAGCTTACAGCACCTAGTATTCCCAGGCAGTCTCCCATCCAAGTACTAACTAGGCCCAACTCTTCTTCGCTTCCGAGATCAGACGAGATCGGGCTTTCAAGGAGTGGTATGGCCGTAAGCGATCACTGCGGGCTGTAGAAGACTATTTCTATATACTCTTCTAAGAGTAATACTTGTTTTAGAGCTGCCTGTAAACGGTAGACCACCTGACACCTCAAATGAAAATGATTGGCTTTCCAGTTCGTTTTTTTTTTAAGTTTCTTCTTCTCTTGTGTTTAAATGACTGTGGTTACTGCCTTTATAATAGAAGCTTAAGCTAAAAAGCTTACAGAACCTAGTATTCCCAGGCAGTCTCCCATCCAAGTACTAACTAGGCCCAACTCTTCTTCGCTTCCGAGATCAGACGAGATCGGGCTTTCAAGGAGTGGTATGGCCGTAAGCGATCACTGCGGGCTGTAGAAGACTATTTCTATATACTCTTCTAAGAGTAATACTTGTTTTAGAGCTGCCTGTAAACGGTAGACCACCTGACACCTCAAATGAAAATGATTGGCTTTCCAGTTCGTTTTTTTTCTTAAGTTTTCTTCTTCTCTTGTGTTTACATGACTGTGGTTACTGCCTTTATAATAGAAGCTTAAGCTAAAAAGCTTACAGCACCTAGTATTCCCAGGCAGTCTCCCATCCAAGTACTAACTAGGCCCAACTCTTCTTCGCTTCCGAGATCAGACGAGATCGGGCTTTCAAGGAGTGGTATGGCCGTAAGCGATCACTGCGGGCTGTAGAAGACTATTTCTATATACTCTTCTAAGAGTAATACTTGTTTTAGAGCTGCCTGTAAACGGTAGACCACCTGACACCTCAAATGAAAATGATTGGCTTTCCAGTTCGTTTTTTTGCTGTTGTTTTTTTTTTCTTAAGCTTTCTTCTTCTCTTGTGTTTACATGACTGTGGTTACTGCCTTTATAATAGAAGCTTAAGCTAAAGAGCTTACAGCACCTAGTATTCCCAGGCAGTCTCCCATCCAAGTACTAACTAGGCCCAACTCTTCTTCGCTTCCGAGATCAGACGAGATCGGGCTTTCAAGGAGTGGTATGGCCGTAAGCGATCACTGCGGGCTGTAGAAGACTATTTCTATATACTCTTCTAAGAGTAATACTTGTTTTAGAGCTGCCTGTAAACGGTAGACCACCTGACACCTCAAATGAAAATGATTGGCTTTCCAGTTCGTTTTTTTTTTAAGTTTCTTCTTCTCTTGTGTTTAAATGACTGTGGTTACTGCCTTTATAATAGAAGCTTAAGCTAAAAAGCTTACAGAACCTAGTATTCCCAGGCAGTCTCCCATCCAAGTACTAACTAGGCCCAACTCTTCTTCGCTTCCGAGATCAGGCTTTCAAGGAGTGGTATGGCCGTAAGCGATCACTGCGGGCTGTAGAAGACTATTTCTATATACTCTTCTAAGAGTAATACTTGTTTTAGAGCTGCCTGTAAACGGTAGACCACCTGACACCTCAAATAAAAATGATTGGCTTTCCAGTTCGTTTTTTTTTTAAGTTTCTTCTTCTCTTGTGTTTAAATGACTGTGGTTACTGCCTTTATAATAGAAGCTTAAGCTAAAAAGCTTACAGCACCTAGTATTCCCAGGCAGTCTCCCATCCAAGTACTAACGAGGCCCAACTCTTCTTCGCTTCCGAGATCAGACGAGATCGGGCTTTCAAGGAGTGGTATGGCCGTAAGCGATCACTGCTGGCTGTAGAAGACTATTTCTAAATACTCTTCTAAGAGTAATACTTGTTTTAGAGCTGCCTGTAAACGGTAGACCACCTGACACCTCAAATGAAAATGATTGGCTTTCCAGTTCGTTTTTTTTTGTTGTTGTTTTTTTTTTCTTAAGTTTTCTTCTTCTCTTGTGTTTACATGACTGTGGTTACTGCCTTTATAATAGAAGCTTAAGCTAAAGAGCTTACAGCACCTAGTATTCCCAGGCAGTCTCCCATCCAAGTACTAACTAGGCCCAACTCTTCTTCGCTTCCGAGATCAGACGAGATCGGGCTTTCAAGGAGTGGTATGGCCGTAAGCGATCACTGCGGGCTGTAGAAGACTATTTCTATATACTCTTCTAAGAGTAATACTTGTTTTAGAGCTGCCTGTAAACGGTAGACCACCTGACACCTCAAATGAAAATGATTGGCTTTCCAGTTCGTTTTTTTTTTAAGTTTCTTCTTCTCTTGTGTTTAAATGACTGTGGTTACTGCCTTTATAATAGAAGCTTAAGCTAAAAAGCTTACAGAACCTAGTATTCCCAGGCAGTCTCCCATCCAAGTACTAACTAGGCCCAACTCTTCTTCGCTTCCGAGATCAGACGAGATCGGGCTTTCAAGGAGTGGTATGGCCGTAAGCGATCACTGCGGGCTGTAGAAGACTATTTCTATATACTCTTCTAAGAGTAATACTTGTTTTAGAGCTGCCTGTAAACGGTAGACCACCTGACACCTCAAATAAAAATGATTGGCTTTCCAGTTCGTTTTTTTTTTAAGTTTCTTCTTCTCTTGTGTTTAAATGACTGTGGTTACTGCCTTTATAATAGAAGCTTAAGCTAAAAAGCTTACAGCACCTAGTATTCCCAGGCAGTCTCCCATCCAAGTACTAACGAGGCCCAACTCTTCTTCGCTTCCGAGATCAGACGAGATCGGGCTTTCAAGGAGTGGTATGGCCGTAAGCGATCACTGCTGGCTGTAGAAGACTATTTCTATATACTCTTCTAAGAGTAATACTTGTTTTAGAGCTGCCTGTAAACGGTAGACCACCTGACACCTCAAATAAAAATGATTGGCTTTCCAGTTCGTTTTTTTTTGTTGTTGTTTTTTTTTTCTTAAGTTTTCTTCTTCTCTTGTGTTTAAATGACTGTGGTTACTGCCTTTATAATAGAAGCTTAAGCTAAAAAGCTTACAGCACCTAGTATTCCCAGGCAGTCTCCCATCCAAGTACTAACTAGGCCCAACTCTTCTTCGCTTCCGAGATCAGACGAGATCGGGCTTTCAAGGAGTGGTATGGCCGTAAGCGATCACTGCTGGCTGTAGAAGACTATTTCTATATACTCTTCTAAGAGTAATACTTGTTTTAGAGCTTCCTGTAAACGGTAGACCACCTGACACCTCAAATAAAAATGATTGGCTTTCCAGTTCGTTTTTTTTTTAAGTTTCTTCTTCTCTTGTGTTTAAATGACTGTGGTTACTGCCTTTATAATAGAAGCTTAAGCTAAAAAGCTTACAGCACCTAGTATTCCCAGGCAGTCTCCCATCCAAGTACTAACTAGGCCCAACTCTTCTTCGCTTCCGAGATCAGGCTTTCAAGGAGTGGTATGGCCGTAAGCAATCACTGCGGGCTGTAGAAGACTATTTCTAAATACTCTTCTAAGAGTAATACTTGTTTTAGAGCTGCCTGTAAACGGTAGACCACCTGACACCTCAAATGAAAATGATTGGCTTTCCAGTTCGTTTTTTTTTTAAGTTTCTTCTTCTCTTGTGTTTAAATGACTGTGGTTACTGCCTTTATAATAGAAGCTTAAGCTAAAAAGCTTACAGAACCTAGTATTCCCAGGCAGTCTCCCATCCAAGTACTAACTAGGCCCAACTCTTCTTCGCTTCCGAGATCAGACGAGATCGGGCTTTCAAGGAGTGGTATGGCCGTAAGCGATCACTGCGGGCTGTAGAAGACTATTTCTATATACTCTTCTAAGAGTAATACTTGTTTTAGAGCTGCCTGTAAACGGTAGACCACCTGACACCTCAAATAAAAATGATTGGCTTTCCAGTTCGTTTTTTTTTTAAGTTTCTTCTTCTCTTGTGTTTAAATGACTGTGGTTACTGCCTTTATAATAGAAGCTTAAGCTAAAAAGCTTACAGCACCTAGTATTCCCAGGCAGTCTCCCATCCAAGTACTAACGAGGCCCAACTCTTCTTCGCTTCCGAGATCAGACGAGATCGGGCTTTCAAGGAGTGGTATGGCCGTAAGCGATCACTGCTGGCTGTAGAAGACTATTTCTATATACTCTTCTAAGAGTAATACTTGTTTTAGAGCTGCCTGTAAACGGTAGACCACCTGACACCTCAAATAAAAATGATTGGCTTTCCAGTTCGTTTTTTTTTGTTGTTGTTTTTTTTTTCTTAAGTTTTCTTCTTCTCTTGTGTTTAAATGACTGTGGTTACTGCCTCTATAATAGAAGCTTAAGCTAAAAAGCTTACAGCACCTAGTATTCCCAGGCAGTCTCCCATCCAAGTACTAACTAGGCCCAACTCTTCTTCGCTTCCGAGATCAGACGAGATCGGGCTTTCAAGGAGTGGTATGGCCGTAAGCGATCACTGCTGGCTGTAGAAGACTATTTCTATATACTCTTCTAAGAGTAATACTTGTTTTAGAGCTTCCTGTAAACGGTAGACCACCTGACACCTCAAATAAAAATGATTGGCTTTCCAGTTCGTTTTTTTTTTAAGTTTCTTCTTCTCTTGTGTTTAAATGACTGTGGTTACTGCCTTTATAATAGAAGCTTAAGCTAAAAAGCTTACAGCACCTAGTATTCCCAGGCAGTCTCCCATCCAAGTACTAACTAGGCCCAACTCTTCTTCGCTTCCGAGATCAGGCTTTCAAGGAGTGGTATGGCCGTAAGCAATCACTGCTGGCTGTAGAAGACTATTTCTATATACTCTTCTAAGAGTAATACTTGTTTTAGAGCTTCCTGTAAACGGTAGACCACCTGACACCTCAAATAAAAATGATTGGCTTTCCAGTTCGTTTTTTTTTTAAGTTTCTTCTTCTCTTGTGTTTAAATGACTGTGGTTACTGCCTTTATAATAGAAGCTTAAGCTAAAAAGCTTACAGCACCTAGTATTCCCAGGCAGTCTCCCATCCAAGTACTAACTAGGCCCAACTCTTCTTCGCTTCCGAGATCAGGCTTTCAAGGAGTGGTATGGCCGTAAGCAATCACTGCGGGCTGTAGAAGACTATTTCTAAATACTCTTCTAAGAGTAATACTTGTTTTAGAGCTGCCTGTAAACGGTAGACCACCTGACACCTCAAATGAAAATGATTGGCTTTCCAGTTCGTTTTTTTTTTAAGTTTCTTCTTCTCTTGTGTTTAAATGACTGTGGTTACTGCCTTTATAATAGAAGCTTAAGCTAAAAAGCTTACAGAACCTAGTATTCCCAGGCAGTCTCCCATCCAAGTACTAACTAGGCCCAACTCTTCTTCGCTTCCGAGATCAGACGAGATCGGGCTTTCAAGGAGTGGTATGGCCGTAAGCGATCACTGCGGGCTGTAGAAGACTATTTCTATATACTCTTCTAAGAGTAATACTTGTTTTAGAGCTGCCTGTAAACGGTAGACCACCTGACACCTCAAATAAAAATGATTGGCTTTCCAGTTCGTTTTTTTTTTAAGTTTCTTCTTCTCTTGTGTTTAAATGACTGTGGTTACTGCCTTTATAATAGAAGCTTAAGCTAAAAAGCTTACAGCACCTAGTATTCCCAGGCAGTCTCCCATCCAAGTACTAACGAGGCCCAACTCTTCTTCGCTTCCGAGATCAGACGAGATCGGGCTTTCAAGGAGTGGTATGGCCGTAAGCGATCACTGCTGGCTGTAGAAGACTATTTCTATATACTCTTCTAAGAGTAATACTTGTTTTAGAGCTGCCTGTAAACGGTAGACCACCTGACACCTCAAATAAAAATGATTGGCTTTCCAGTTCGTTTTTTTTTGTTGTTGTTTTTTTTTTCTTAAGTTTTCTTCTTCTCTTGTGTTTAAATGACTGTGGTTACTGCCTTTATAATAGAAGCTTAAGCTAAAAAGCTTACAGCACCTAGTATTCCCAGGCAGTCTCCCATCCAAGTACTAACTAGGCCCAACTCTTCTTCGCTTCCGAGATCAGACGAGATCGGGCTTTCAAGGAGTGGTATGGCCGTAAGCGATCACTGCTGGCTGTAGAAGACTATTTCTATATACTCTTCTAAGAGTAATACTTGTTTTAGAGCTTCCTGTAAACGGTAGACCACCTGACACCTCAAATAAAAATGATTGGCTTTCCAGTTCGTTTTTTTTTTAAGTTTCTTCTTCTCTTGTGTTTAAATGACTGTGGTTACTGCCTTTATAATAGAAGCTTAAGCTAAAAAGCTTACAGCACCTAGTATTCCCAGGCAGTCTCCCATCCAAGTACTAACTAGGCCCAACTCTTCTTCGCTTCCGAGATCAGGCTTTCAAGGAGTGGTATGGCCGTAAGCAATCACTGCGGGCTGTAGAAGACTATTTCTAAATACTCTTCTAAGAGTAATACTTGTTTTAGAGCTGCCTGTAAACGGTAGACCACCTGACACCTCAAATGAAAATGATTGGCTTTCCAGTTCGTTTTTTTTTTTTTTGTAGTTTTTTTTTTTTAGTTTTCTTCTTCTCTTGTGTTTAAATGACTGTGGTTACTGCCTTTATAATAGAAGCTTAAGCTAAAAAGCTTACAGCACCTAGTATTCCCAGGCAGTCTCCCATCCAAGTACTAACTAGGCCCAACTCTTCTTCGCTTCCGAGATCAGGCTTTCAAGGAGTGGTATGGCCGTAAGCGATCACTGCGGGCTGTAGAAGACTATTTCTATATACTCTTCTAAGAGTAATACTTGTTTTAGAGCTGCCTGTAAACGGTAGACCACCTGACACCTCAAATAAAAATGATTGGCTTTCCAGTTCGTTTTTTTTTTAAGTTTCTTCTTCTCTTGTGTTTAAATGACTGTGGTTACTGCCTTTATAATAGAAGCTTAAGCTAAAAAGCTTACAGCACCTAGTATTCCCAGGCAGTCTCCCATCCAAGTACTAACGAGGCCCAACTCTTCTTCGCTTCCGAGATCAGACGAGATCGGGCTTTCAAGGAGTGGTATGGCCGTAAGCGATCACTGCTGGCTGTAGAAGACTATTTCTAAATACTCTTCTAAGAGTAATACTTGTTTTAGAGCTGCCTGTAAACGGTAGACCACCTGACACCTCAAATGAAAATGATTGGCTTTCCAGTTCGTTTTTTTTTGTTGTTGTTTTTTTTTTCTTAAGTTTTCTTCTTCTCTTGTGTTTACATGACTGTGGTTACTGCCTTTATAATAGAAGCTTAAGCTAAAGAGCTTACAGCACCTAGTATTCCCAGGCAGTCTCCCATCCAAGTACTAACTAGGCCCAACTCTTCTTCGCTTCCGAGATCAGACGAGATCGGGCTTTCAAGGAGTGGTATGGCCGTAAGCGATCACTGCGGGCTGTAGAAGACTATTTCTATATACTCTTCTAAGAGTAATACTTGTTTTAGAGCTGCCTGTAAACGGTAGACCACCTGACACCTCAAATGAAAATGATTGGCTTTCCAGTTCGTTTTTTTTTTAAGTTTCTTCTTCTCTTGTGTTTAAATGACTGTGGTTACTGCCTTTATAATAGAAGCTTAAGCTAAAAAGCTTACAGAACCTAGTATTCCCAGGCAGTCTCCCATCCAAGTACTAACTAGGCCCAACTCTTCTTCGCTTCCGAGATCAGACGAGATCGGGCTTTCAAGGAGTGGTATGGCCGTAAGCGATCACTGCGGGCTGTAGAAGACTATTTCTATATACTCTTCTAAGAGTAATACTTGTTTTAGAGCTGCCTGTAAACGGTAGACCACCTGACACCTCAAATAAAAATGATTGGCTTTCCAGTTCGTTTTTTTTTTAAGTTTCTTCTTCTCTTGTGTTTAAATGACTGTGGTTACTGCCTTTATAATAGAAGCTTAAGCTAAAAAGCTTACAGCACCTAGTATTCCCAGGCAGTCTCCCATCCAAGTACTAACGAGGCCCAACTCTTCTTCGCTTCCGAGATCAGACGAGATCGGGCTTTCAAGGAGTGGTATGGCCGTAAGCGATCACTGCTGGCTGTAGAAGACTATTTCTATATACTCTTCTAAGAGTAATACTTGTTTTAGAGCTGCCTGTAAACGGTAGACCACCTGACACCTCAAATAAAAATGATTGGCTTTCCAGTTCGTTTTCTTTTGTTGTTGTTTTTTTTTTCTTAAGTTTTCTTCTTCTCTTGTGTTTAAATGACTGTGGTTACTGCCTTTATAATAGAAGCTTAAGCTAAAAAGCTTACAGCACCTAGTATTCCCAGGCAGTCTCCCATCCAAGTACTAACTAGGCCCAACTCTTCTTCGCTTCCGAGATCAGACGAGATCGGGCTTTCAAGGAGTGGTATGGCCGTAAGCGATCACTGCTGGCTGTAGAAGACTATTTCTATATACTCTTCTAAGAGTAATACTTGTTTTAGAGCTTCCTGTAAACGGTAGACCACCTGACACCTCAAATAAAAATGATTGGCTTTCCAGTTCGTTTTTTTTTTAAGTTTCTTCTTCTCTTGTGTTTAAATGACTGTGGTTACTGCCTTTATAATAGAAGCTTAAGCTAAAAAGCTTACAGCACCTAGTATTCCCAGGCAGTCTCCCATCCAAGTACTAACTAGGCCCAACTCTTCTTCGCTTCCGAGATCAGGCTTTCAAGGAGTGGTATGGCCGTAAGCAATCACTGCGGGCTGTAGAAGACTATTTCTAAATACTCTTCTAAGAGTAATACTTGTTTTAGAGCTGCCTGTAAACGGTAGACCACCTGACACCTCAAATGAAAATGATTGGCTTTCCAGTTCGTTTTTTTTTTTTTTGTAGTTTTTTTTTTTTAGTTTTCTTCTTCTCTTGTGTTTAAATGACTGTGGTTACTGCCTTTATAATAGAAGCTTAAGCTAAAAAGCTTACAGCACCTAGTATTCCCAGGCAGTCTCCCATCCAAGTACTAACTAGGCCCAACTCTTCTTCGCTTCCGAGATCAGGCTTTCAAGGAGTGGTATGGCCGTAAGCGATCACTGCGGGCTGTAGAAGACTATTTCTATATACTCTTCTAAGAGTAATACTTGTTTTAGAGCTGCCTGTAAACGGTAGACCACCTGACACCTCAAATAAAAATGATTGGCTTTCCAGTTCGTTTTTTTTTTAAGTTTCTTCTTCTCTTGTGTTTAAATGACTGTGGTTACTGCCTTTATAATAGAAGCTTAAGCTAAAAAGCTTACAGCACCTAGTATTCCCAGGCAGTCTCCCATCCAAGTACTAACGAGGCCCAACTCTTCTTCGCTTCCGAGATCAGACGAGATCGGGCTTTCAAGGAGTGGTATGGCCGTAAGCGATCACTGCTGGCTGTAGAAGACTATTTCTAAATACTCTTCTAAGAGTAATACTTGTTTTACAGCTGCCTGTAAACGGTAGACCACCTGACACCTCAAATGAAAATGATTGGCTTTCCAGTTCGTTTTTTTTTGTTGTTGTTTTTTTTTTCTTAAGTTTTCTTCTTCTCTTGTGTTTACATGACTGTGGTTACTGCCTTTATAATAGAAGCTTAAGCTAAAGAGCTTACAGCACCTAGTATTCCCAGGCAGTCTCCCATCCAAGTACTAACTAGGCCCAACTCTTCTTCGCTTCCGAGATCAGACGAGATCGGGCTTTCAAGGAGTGGTATGGCCGTAAGCGATCACTGCGGGCTGTAGAAGACTATTTCTATATACTCTTCTAAGAGTAATACTTGTTTTAGAGCTGCCTGTAAACGGTAGACCACCTGACACCTCAAATGAAAATGATTGGCTTTCCAGTTCGTTTTTTTTTTAAGTTTCTTCTTCTCTTGTGTTTAAATGACTGTGGTTACTGCCTTTATAATAGAAGCTTAAGCTAAAAAGCTTACAGAACCTAGTATTCCCAGGCAGTCTCCCATCCAAGTACTAACTAGGCCCAACTCTTCTTCGCTTCCGAGATCAGACGAGATCGGGCTTTCAAGGAGTGGTATGGCCGTAAGCGATCACTGCGGGCTGTAGAAGACTATTTCTATATACTCTTCTAAGAGTAATACTTGTTTTAGAGCTGCCTGTAAACGGTAGACCACCTGACACCTCAAATAAAAATGATTGGCTTTCCAGTTCGTTTTTTTTTTAAGTTTCTTCTTCTCTTGTGTTTAAATGACTGTGGTTACTGCCTTTATAATAGAAGCTTAAGCTAAAAAGCTTACATCACCTAGTATTCCCAGGCAGTCTCCCATCCAAGTACTAACGAGGCCCAACTCTTCTTCGCTTCCGAGATCAGACGAGATCGGGCTTTCAAGGAGTGGTATGGCCGTAAGCGATCACTGCTGGCTGTAGAAGACTATTTCTATATACTCTTCTAAGAGTAATACTTGTTTTAGAGCTGCCTGTAAACGGTAGACCACCTGACACCTCAAATAAAAATGATTGGCTTTCCAGTTCGTTTTTTTTTTAAGTTTCTTCTTCTCTTGTGTTTAAATGACTGTGGTTACTGCCTTTATAATAGAAGCTTAAGCTAAAAAGCTTACAGCACCTAGTATTCCCAGGCAGTCTCCCATCCAAGTACTAACTAGGCCCAACTCTTCTTCGCTTCCGAGATCAGACGAGATCGGGCTTTCAAGGAGTGGTATGGCCGTAAGCGATCACTGCTGGCTGTAGAAGACTATTTCTATATACTCTTCTAAGAGTAATACTTGTTTTAGAGCTTCCTGTAAACGGTAGACCACCTGACACCTCAAATAAAAATGATTGGCTTTCCAGTTCGTTTTTTTTTTAAGTTTCTTCTTCTCTTGTGTTTAAATGACTGTGGTTACTGCCTTTATAATAGAAGCTTAAGCTAAAAAGCTTACAGCACCTAGTATTCCCAGGCAGTCTCCCATCCAAGTACTAACTAGGCCCAACTCTTCTTCGCTTCCGAGATCAGGCTTTCAAGGAGTGGTATGGCCGTAAGCAATCACTGCGGGCTGTAGAAGACTATTTCTAAATACTCTTCTAAGAGTAATACTTGTTTTAGAGCTGCCTGTAAACGGTAGACCACCTGACACCTCAAATGAAAATGATTGGCTTTCCAGTTCGTTTTTTTTTGTTGTTGTTTTTTTTTTCTTAAGTTTTCTTCTTCTCTTGTGTTTACATGACTGTGGTTACTGCCTTTATAATAGAAGCTTAAGCTAAAAAGCTTACAGCACCTAGTATTCCCAGGCAGTCTCCCATCCAAGTACTAACTAGGCCCAACTCTTCTTCGCTTCCGAGATCAGACGAGATCGGGCTTTCAAGGAGTGGTATGGCCGTAAGCGATCACTGCGGGCTGTAGAAGACTATTTCTATATACTCTTCTAAGAGTAATACTTGTTTTAGAGCTGCCTGTAAACGGTAGACCACCTGACACCTCAAATAAAAATGATTGGCTTTCCAGTTCGTTTTTTTTTTAAGTTTCTTCTTCTCTTGTGTTTAAATGACTGTGGTTACTGCCTTTATAATAGAAGCTTAAGCTAAAAAGCTTACAGCACCTAGTATTCCCAGGCAGTCTCCCATCCAAGTACTAACTAGGCCCAACTCTTCTTCGCTTCCGAGATCAGACGAGATCGGGCTTTCAAGGAGTGGTATGGCCGTAAGCGATCACTGCTGGCTGTAGAAGACTATTTCTATATACTCTTCTAAGAGTAATACTTGTTTTAGAGCTTCCTGTAAACGGTAGACCACCTGACACCTCAAATAAAAATGATTGGCTTTCCAGTTCGTTTTTTTTTTAAGTTTCTTCTTCTCTTGTGTTTAAATGACTGTGGTTACTGCCTTTATAATAGAAGCTTAAGCTAAAAAGCTTACAGCACCTAGTATTCCCAGGCAGTCTCCCATCCAAGTACTAACTAGGCCCAACTCTTCTTCGCTTCCGAGATCAGGCTTTCAAGGAGTGGTATGGCCGTAAGCAATCACTGCGGGCTGTAGAAGACTATTTCTAAATACTCTTCTAAGAGTAATACTTGTTTTAGAGCTGCCTGTAAACGGTAGACCACCTGACACCTCAAATGAAAATGATTGGCTTTCCAGTTCGTTTTTTTTTTTTTTGTAGTTTTTTTTTTTTAGTTTTCTTCTTCTCTTGTGTTTAAATGACTGTGGTTACTGCCTTTATAATAGAAGCTTAAGCTAAAAAGCTTACAGCACCTAGTATTCCCAGGCAGTCTCCCATCCAAGTACTAACTAGGCCCAACTCTTCTTCGCTTCCGAGATCAGGCTTTCAAGGAGTGGTATGGCCGTAAGCGATCACTGCGGGCTGTAGAAGACTATTTCTATATACTCTTCTAAGAGTAATACTTGTTTTAGAGCTGCCTGTAAACGGTAGACCACCTGACACCTCAAATAAAAATGATTGGCTTTCCAGTTCGTTTTTTTTTTAAGTTTCTTCTTCTCTTGTGTTTAAATGACTGTGGTTACTGCCTTTATAATAGAAGCTTAAGCTAAAAAGCTTACAGCACCTAGTATTCCCAGGCAGTCTCCCATCCAAGTACTAACGAGGCCCAACTCTTCTTCGCTTCCGAGATCAGACGAGATCGGGCTTTCAAGGAGTGGTATGGCCGTAAGCGATCACTGCTGGCTGTAGAAGACTATTTCTAAATACTCTTCTAAGAGTAATACTTGTTTTAGAGCTGCCTGTAAACGGTAGACCACCTGACACCTCAAATGAAAATGATTGGCTTTCCAGTTCGTTTTTTTTTGTTGTTGTTTTTTTTTTCTTAAGTTTTCTTCTTCTCTTGTGTTTACATGACTGTGGTTACTGCCTTTATAATAGAAGCTTAAGCTAAAGAGCTTACAGCACCTAGTATTCCCAGGCAGTCTCCCATCCAAGTACTAACTAGGCCCAACTCTTCTTCGCTTCCGAGATCAGACGAGATCGGGCTTTCAAGGAGTGGTATGGCCGTAAGCGATCACTGCGGGCTGTAGAAGACTATTTCTATATACTCTTCTAAGAGTAATACTTGTTTTAGAGCTGCCTGTAAACGGTAGACCACCTGACACCTCAAATGAAAATGATTGGCTTTCCAGTTCGTTTTTTTTTTAAGTTTCTTCTTCTCTTGTGTTTAAATGACTGTGGTTACTGCCTTTATAATAGAAGCTTAAGCTAAAAAGCTTACAGAACCTAGTATTCCCAGGCAGTCTCCCATCCAAGTACTAACTAGGCCCAACTCTTCTTCGCTTCCGAGATCAGACGAGATCGGGCTTTCAAGGAGTGGTATGGCCGTAAGCGATCACTGCGGGCTGTAGAAGACTATTTCTATATACTCTTCTAAGAGTAATACTTGTTTTAGAGCTGCCTGTAAACGGTAGACCACCTGACACCTCAAATAAAAATGATTGGCTTTCCAGTTCGTTTTTTTTTTAAGTTTCTTCTTCTCTTGTGTTTAAATGACTGTGGTTACTGCCTTTATAATAGAAGCTTAAGCTAAAAAGCTTACAGCACCTAGTATTCCCAGGCAGTCTCCCATCCAAGTACTAACGAGGCCCAACTCTTCTTCGCTTCCGAGATCAGACGAGATCGGGCTTTCAAGGAGTGGTATGGCCGTAAGCGATCACTGCTGGCTGTAGAAGACTATTTCTATATACTCTTCTAAGAGTAATACTTGTTTTAGAGCTGCCTGTAAACGGTAGACCACCTGACACCTCAAATAAAAATGATTGGCTTTCCAGTTCGTTTTTTTTTGTTGTTGTTTTTTTTTTCTTAAGTTTTCTTCTTCTCTTGTGTTTAAATGACTGTGGTTACTGCCTTTATAATAGAAGCTTAAGCTAAAAAGCTTACAGCACCTAGTATTCCCAGGCAGTCTCCCATCCAAGTACTAACTAGGCCCAACTCTTCTTCGCTTCCGAGATCAGACGAGATCGGGCTTTCAAGGAGTGGTATGGCCGTAAGCGATCACTGCTGGCTGTAGAAGACTATTTCTATATACTCTTCTAAGAGTAATACTTGTTTTAGAGCTTCCTGTAAACGGTAGACCACCTGACACCTCAAATAAAAATGATTGGCTTTCCAGTTCGTTTTTTTTTTAAGTTTCTTCTTCTCTTGTGTTTAAATGACTGTGGTTACTGCCTTTATAATAGAAGCTTAAGCTAAAAAGCTTACAGCACCTAGTATTCCCAGGCAGTCTCCCATCCAAGTACTAACTAGGCCCAACTCTTCTTCGCTTCCGAGATCAGGCTTTCAAGGAGTGGTATGGCCGTAAGCAATCACTGCGGGCTGTAGAAGACTATTTCTAAATACTCTTCTAAGAGTAATACTTGTTTTAGAGCTGCCTGTAAACGGTAGACCACCTGACACCTCAAATGAAAATGATTGGCTTTCCAGTTCGTTTTTTTTTTAAGTTTCTTCTTCTCTTGTGTTTAAATGACTGTGGTTACTGCCTTTATAATAGAAGCTTAAGCTAAAAAGCTTACAGAACCTAGTATTCCCAGGCAGTCTCCCATCCAAGTACTAACTAGGCCCAACTCTTCTTCGCTTCCGAGATCAGACGAGATCGGGCTTTCAAGGAGTGGTATGGCCGTAAGCGATCACTGCGGGCTGTAGAAGACTATTTCTATATACTCTTCTAAGAGTAATACTTGTTTTAGAGCTGCCTGTAAACGGTAGACCACCTGACACCTCAAATAAAAATGATTGGCTTTCCAGTTCGTTTTTTTTTTAAGTTTCTTCTTCTCTTGTGTTTAAATGACTGTGGTTACTGCCTTTATAATAGAAGCTTAAGCTAAAAAGCTTACAGCACCTAGTATTCCCAGGCAGTCTCCCATCCAAGTACTAACGAGGCCCAACTCTTCTTCGCTTCCGAGATCAGACGAGATCGGGCTTTCAAGGAGTGGTATGGCCGTAAGCGATCACTGCTGGCTGTAGAAGACTATTTCTATATACTCTTCTAAGAGTAATACTTGTTTTAGAGCTGCCTGTAAACGGTAGACCACCTGACACCTCAAATAAAAATGATTGGCTTTCCAGTTCGTTTTTTTTTGTTGTTGTTTTTTTTTTCTTAAGTTTTCTTCTTCTCTTGTGTTTAAATGACTGTGGTTACTGCCTTTATAATAGAAGCTTAAGCTAAAAAGCTTACAGCACCTAGTATTCCCAGGCAGTCTCCCATCCAAGTACTAACTAGGCCCAACTCTTCTTCGCTTCCGAGATCAGACGAGATCGGGCTTTCAAGGAGTGGTATGGCCGTAAGCGATCACTGCTGGCTGTAGAAGACTATTTCTATATACTCTTCTAAGAGTAATACTTGTTTTAGAGCTTCCTGTAAACGGTAGACCACCTGACACCTCAAATAAAAATGATTGGCTTTCCAGTTCGTTTTTTTTTTAAGTTTCTTCTTCTCTTGTGTTTAAATGACTGTGGTTACTGCCTTTATAATAGAAGCTTAAGCTAAAAAGCTTACAGCACCTAGTATTCCCAGGCAGTCTCCCATCCAAGTACTAACTAGGCCCAACTCTTCTTCGCTTCCGAGATCAGGCTTTCAAGGAGTGGTATGGCCGTAAGCAATCACTGCGGGCTGTAGAAGACTATTTCTAAATACTCTTCTAAGAGTAATACTTGTTTTAGAGCTGCCTGTAAACGGTAGACCACCTGACACCTCAAATGAAAATGATTGGCTTTCCAGTTCGTTTTTTTTTTTTTTGTAGTTTTTTTTTTTTAGTTTTCTTCTTCTCTTGTGTTTAAATGACTGTGGTTACTGCCTTTATAATAGAAGCTTAAGCTAAAAAGCTTACAGCACCTAGTATTCCCAGGCAGTCTCCCATCCAAGTACTAACTAGGCCCAACTCTTCTTCGCTTCCGAGATCAGACGAGATCGGGCTTTCAAGGAGTGGTATGGCCGTAAGCAATCACTGCGGGCTGTAGAAGACTATTTCTAAATACTCTTCTAAGAGTAATACTTGTTTTAGAGCTGCCTGTAAACGGTAGACCACCTGACACCTCAAATGAAAATGATTGGCTTTCCAGTTCGTTTTTTTTTGTTGTTGTTTTTTTTTTCTTAAGTTTTCTTCTTCTCTTGTGTTTAAATGACTGTGGTTACTGCCTTTATAATAGAAGCTTAAGCTAAAAAGCTTACAGCACCTAGTATTCCCAGGCAGTCTCCCATCCAAGTACTAACTAGGCCCAACTCTT
This sequence comes from Hoplias malabaricus, assembly GCF_029633855.1. Lineage (NCBI taxonomy): Eukaryota > Metazoa > Chordata > Actinopteri > Characiformes > Erythrinidae > Hoplias > Hoplias malabaricus. Next base: position 59,619 of record NW_027100813.1, read on the forward strand.
CTTCGCTTCCGAGATCAGACGAGATCGGGCTTTCAAGGAGTGGTATGGCCGTAAGCGATCACTGCTGGCTGTAGAAGACTATTTCTATATACTCTTCTAAGAGTAATACTTGTTTTAGAGCTTCCTGTAAACGGTAGACCACCTGACACCTCAAATAAAAATGATTGGCTTTCCAGTTCGTTTTTTTTTTAAGTTTCTTCTTCTCTTGTGTTTAAATGACTGTGGTTACTGCCTTTATAATAGAAGCTTAAGCTAAAAAGCTTACAGCACCTAGTATTCCCAGGCAGTCTCCCATCCAAGTACTAACTAGGCCCAACTCTTCTTCGCTTCCGAGATCAGGCTTTCAAGGAGTGGTATGGCCGTAAGCAATCACTGCGGGCTGTAGAAGACTATTTCTAAATACTCTTCTAAGAGTAATACTTGTTTTAGAGCTGCCTGTAAACGGTAGACCACCTGACACCTCAAATGAAAATGATTGGCTTTCCAGTTCGTTTTTTTTTTTTTTGTAGTTTTTTTTTTTTAGTTTTCTTCTTCTCTTGTGTTTACATGACTGTGGTTACTGCCTTTATAATAGAAGCTTAAGCTAAAAAGCTTACAGCACCTAGTATTCCCAGGCAGTCTCCCATCCAAGTACTAACTAGGCCCAACTCTTCTTCGCTTCCGAGATCAGGCTTTCAAGGAGTGGTATGGCCGTAAGCGATCACTGCGGGCTGTAGAAGACTATTTCTATATACTCTTCTAAGAGTAATACTTGTTTTAGAGCTGCCTGTAAACGGTAGACCACCTGACACCTCAAATAAAAATGATTGGCTTTCCAGTTCGTTTTTTTTTTAAGTTTCTTCTTCTCTTGTGTTTAAATGACTGTGGTTACTGCCTTTATAATAGAAGCTTAAGCTAAAAAGCTTACAGCACCTAGTATTCCCAGGCAGTCTCCCATCCAAGTACTAACTAGGCCCAACTCTTCTTCGCTTCCGAGATCAGACGAGATCGGGCTTTCAAGGAGTGGTATGGCCGTAAGCGATCACTGCTGGCTGTAGAAGACTATTTCTATATACTCTTCTAAGAGTAATACTTGTTTTAGAGCTTCCTGTAAACGGTAGACCACCTGACACCTCAAATAAAAATGATTGGCTTTCCAGTTCGTTTTTTTTTTAAGTTTCTTCTTCTCTTGTGTTTAAATGACTGTGGTTACTGCCTTTATAATAGAAGCTTAAGCTAAAAAGCTTACAGCACCTAGTATTCCCAGGCAGTCTCCCATCCAAGTACTAACTAGGCCCAACTCTTCTTCGCTTCCGAGATCAGGCTTTCAAGGAGTGGTATGGCCGTAAGCAATCACTGCGGGCTGTAGAAGACTATTTCTAAATACTCTTCTAAGAGTAATACTTGTTTTAGAGCTGCCTGTAAACGGTAGACCACCTGACACCTCAAATGAAAATGATTGGCTTTCCAGTTCGTTTTTTTTTTTTTTGTAGTTTTTTTTTTTTAGTTTTCTTCTTCTCTTGTGTTTAAATGACTGTGGTTACTGCCTTTATAATAGAAGCTTAAGCTAAAAAGCTTACAGCACCTAGTATTCCCAGGCAGTCTCCCATCCAAGTACTAACTAGGCCCAACTCTTCTTCGCTTCCGAGATCAGACGAGATCGGGCTTTCAAGGAGTGGTATGGCCGTAAGCAATCACTGCGGGCTGTAGAAGACTATTTCTAAATACTCTTCTAAGAGTAATACTTGTTTTAGAGCTGCCTGTAAACGGTAGACCACCTGACACCTCAAATGAAAATGATTGGCTTTCCAGTTCGTTTTTTTTTTAAGTTTCTTCTTCTCTTGTGTTTAAATGACTGTGGTTACTGCCTTTATAATAGAAGCTTAAGCTAAAAAGCTTACAGCACCTAGTATTCCCAGGCAGTCTCCCATCCAAGTACTAACTAGGCCCAACTCTTCTTCGCTTCCGAGATCAGGCTTTCAAGGAGTGGTATGGCCGTAAGCAATCACTGCGGGCTGTAGAAGACTATTTCTAAATACTCTTCTAAGAGTAATACTTGTTTTAGAGCTGCCTGTAAACGGTAGACCACCTGACACCTCAAATGAAAATGATTGGCTTTCCAGTTCGTTTTTTTTTTTTTTGTAGTTTTTTTTTTTAGTTTTCTTCTTCTCTTGTGTTTAAATGACTGTGGTTACTGCCTTTATAATAGAAGCTTAAGCTAAAAAGCTTACAGCACCTAGTATTCCCAGGCAGTCTCCCATCCAAGTACTAACTAGGCCCAACTCTTCTTCGCTTCCGAGATCAGACGAGATCGGGCTTTCAAGGAGTGGTATGGCCGTAAGCAATCACTGCGGGCTGTAGAAGACTATTTCTAAATACTCTTCTAAGAGTAATACTTGTTTTAGAGCTGCCTGTAAACGGTAGACCACCTGACACCTCAAATGAAAATGATTGGCTTTCCAGTTCGTTTTTTTTTTAAGTTTCTTCTTCTCTTGTGTTTAAATGACTGTGGTTACTGCCTTTATAATAGAAGCTTAAGCTAAAAAGCTTACAGCACCTAGTATTCCCAGGCAGTCTCCCATCCAAGTACTAACTAGGCCCAACTCTTCTTCGCTTCCGAGATCAGGCTTTCAAGGAGTGGTATGGCCGTAAGCAATCACTGCGGGCTGTAGAAGACTATTTCTAAATACTCTTCTAAGAGTAATACTTGTTTTAGAGCTGCCTGTAAACGGTAGACCACCTGACACCTCAAATGAAAATGATTGGCTTTCCAGTTCGTTTTTTTTTTTTTTGTAGTTTTTTTTTTTTAGTTTTCTTCTTCTCTTGTGTTTAAATGACTGTGGTTACTGCCTTTATAATAGAAGCTTAAGCTAAAAAGCTTACAGCACCTAGTATTCCCAGGCAGTCTCCCATCCAAGTACTAACTAGGCCCAACTCTTCTTCGCTTCCGAGATCAGACGAGATCGGGCTTTCAAGGAGTGGTATGGCCGTAAGCAATCACTGCGGGCTGTAGAAGACTATTTCTAAATACTCTTCTAAGAGTAATACTTGTTTTAGAGCTGCCTGTAAACGGTAGACCACCTGACACCTCAAATGAAAATGATTGGCTTTCCAGTTCGTTTTTTTTTTTTTTGTAGTTTTTTTTTTTTAGTTTTCTTCTTCTCTTGTGTTTAAATGACTGTGGTTACTGCCTTTATAATAGAAGCTTAAGCTAAAAAGCTTACAGCACCTAGTATTCCCAGGCAGTCTCCCATCCAAGTACTAACTAGGCCCAACTCTTCTTCGCTTCCGAGATCAGACGAGATCGGGCTTTCAAGGAGTGGTATGGCCGTAAGCAATCACTGCGGGCTGTAGAAGACTATTTCTAAATACTCTTCTAAGAGTAATACTTGTTTTAGAGCTGCCTGTAAACGGTAGACCACCTGACACCTCAAATGAAAATGATTGGCTTTCCAGTTCGTTTTTTTTTGTTGTTGTTTTTTTTTTCTTAAGTTTTCTTCTTCTCTTGTGTTTACATGACTGTGGTTACTGCCTTTATAATAGAAGCTTAAGCTAAAAAGCTTACAGCACCTAGTATTCCCAGGCAGTCTCCCATCCAAGTACTAACTAGGCCCAACTCTTCTTCGCTTCCGAGATCAGACGAGATCGGGCTTTCAAGGAGTGGTATGGCCGTAAGCGATCACTGCGGGCTGTAGAAGACTATTTCTATATACTCTTCTAAGAGTAATACTTGTTTTAGAGCTGCCTGTAAACGGTAGACCACCTGACACCTCAAATAAAAATGATTGGCTTTCCAGTTCGTTTTTTTTTTAAGTTTCTTCTTCTCTTGTGTTTAAATGACTGTGGTTACTGCCTTTATAATAGAAGCTTAAGCTAAAAAGCTTACAGCACCTAGTATTCCCAGGCAGTCTCCCATCCAAGTACTAACTAGGCCCAACTCTTCTTCGCTTCCGAGATCAGACGAGATCGGGCTTTCAAGGAGTGGTATGGCCGTAAGCGATCACTGCTGGCTGTAGAAGACTATTTCTATATACTCTTCTAAGAGTAATACTTGTTTTAGAGCTTCCTGTAAACGGTAGACCACCTGACACCTCAAATAAAAATGATTGGCTTTCCAGTTCGTTTTTTTTTTAAGTTTCTTCTTCTCTTGTGTTTAAATGACTGTGGTTACTGCCTTTATAATAGAAGCTTAAGCTAAAAAGCTTACAGCACCTAGTATTCCCAGGCAGTCTCCCATCCAAGTACTAACTAGGCCCAACTCTTCTTCGCTTCCGAGATCAGGCTTTCAAGGAGTGGTATGGCCGTAAGCAATCACTGCGGGCTGTAGAAGACTATTTCTAAATACTCTTCTAAGAGTAATACTTGTTTTAGAGCTGCCTGTAAACGGTAGACCACCTGACACCTCAAATGAAAATGATTGGCTTTCCAGTTCGTTTTTTTTTTTTTTGTAGTTTTTTTTTTTTAGTTTTCTTCTTCTCTTGTGTTTAAATGACTGTGGTTACTGCCTTTATAATAGAAGCTTAAGCTAAAAAGCTTACAGCACCTAGTATTCCCAGGCAGTCTCCCATCCAAGTACTAACTAGGCCCAACTCTTCTTCGCTTCCGAGATCAGACGAGATCGGGCTTTCAAGGAGTGGTATGGCCGTAAGCAATCACTGCGGGCTGTAGAAGACTATTTCTAAATACTCTTCTAAGAGTAATACTTGTTTTAGAGCTGCCTGTAAACGGTAGACCACCTGACACCTCAAATGAAAATGATTGGCTTTCCAGTTCGTTTTTTTTTGTTGTTGTTTTTTTTTTCTTAAGTTTTCTTCTTCTCTTGTGTTTAAATGACTGTGGTTACTGCCTTTATAATAGAAGCTTAAGCTAAAAAGCTTACAGCACCTAGTATTCCCAGGCAGTCTCCCATCCAAGTACTAACTAGGCCCAACTCTTCTTCGCTTCCGAGATCAGACGAGATCGGGCTTTCAAGGAGTGGTATGGCCGTAAGCGATCACTGCTGGCTGTAGAAGACTATTTCTATATACTCTTCTAAGAGTAATACTTGTTTTAGAGCTTCCTGTAAACGGTAGACCACCTGACACCTCAAATAAAAATGATTGGCTTTCCAGTTCGTTTTTTTTTTAAGTTTCTTCTTCTCTTGTGTTTAAATGACTGTGGTTACTGCCTTTATAATAGAAGCTTAAGCTAAAAAGCTTACAGCACCTAGTATTCCCAGGCAGTCTCCCATCCAAGTACTAACTAGGCCCAACTCTTCTTCGCTTCCGAGATCAGGCTTTCAAGGAGTGGTATGGCCGTAAGCAATCACTGCGGGCTGTAGAAGACTATTTCTAAATACTCTTCTAAGAGTAATACTTGTTTTAGAGCTGCCTGTAAACGGTAGACCACCTGACACCTCAAATGAAAATGATTGGCTTTCCAGTTCGTTTTTTTTTTTTTTGTAGTTTTTTTTTTTTAGTTTTCTTCTTCTCTTGTGTTTAAATGACTGTGGTTACTGCCTTTATAATAGAAGCTTAAGCTAAAAAGCTTACAGCACCTAGTATTCCCAGGCAGTCTCCCATCCAAGTACTAACTAGGCCCAACTCTTCTTCGCTTCCGAGATCAGACGAGATCGGGCTTTCAAGGAGTGGTATGGCCGTAAGCAATCACTGCGGGCTGTAGAAGACTATTTCTAAATACTCTTCTAAGAGTAATACTTGTTTTAGAGCTGCCTGTAAACGGTAGACCACCTGACACCTCAAATGAAAATGATTGGCTTTCCAGTTCGTTTTTTTTTTAAGTTTCTTCTTCTCTTGTGTTTAAATGACTGTGGTTACTGCCTTTATAATAGAAGCTTAAGCTAAAAAGCTTACAGCACCTAGTATTCCCAGGCAGTCTCCCATCCAAGTACTAACTAGGCCCAACTCTTCTTCGCTTCCGAGATCAGGCTTTCAAGGAGTGGTATGGCCGTAAGCAATCACTGCGGGCTGTAGAAGACTATTTCTAAATACTCTTCTAAGAGTAATACTTGTTTTAGAGCTGCCTGTAAACGGTAGACCACCTGACACCTCAAATGAAAATGATTGGCTTTCCAGTTCGTTTTTTTTTTTTTTGTAGTTTTTTTTTTTTAGTTTTCTTCTTCTCTTGTGTTTAAATGACTGTGGTTACTGCCTTTATAATAGAAGCTTAAGCTAAAAAGCTTACAGCACCTAGTATTCCCAGGCAGTCTCCCATCCAAGTACTAACTAGGCCCAACTCTTCTTCGCTTCCGAGATCAGACGAGATCGGGCTTTCAAGGAGTGGTATGGCCGTAAGCAATCACTGCGGGCTGTAGAAGACTATTTCTAAATACTCTTCTAAGAGTAATACTTGTTTTAGAGCTGCCTGTAAACGGTAGACCACCTGACACCTCAAATGAAAATGATTGGCTTTCCAGTTCGTTTTTTTTTGTTGTTGTTTTTTTTTTCTTAAGTTTTCTTCTTCTCTTGTGTTTAAATGACTGTGGTTACTGCCTTTATAATAGAAGCTTAAGCTAAAAAGCTTACAGCACCTAGTATTCCCAGGCAGTCTCCCATCCAAGTACTAACTAGGCCCAACTCTTCTTCGCTTCCGAGATCAGACGAGATCGGGCTTTCAAGGAGTGGTATGGCCGTAAGCGATCACTGCTGGCTGTAGAAGACTATTTCTATATACTCTTCTAAGAGTAATACTTGTTTTAGAGCTTCCTGTAAACGGTAGACCACCTGACACCTCAAATAAAAATGATTGGCTTTCCAGTTCGTTTTTTTTTTAAGTTTCTTCTTCTCTTGTGTTTAAATGACTGTGGTTACTGCCTTTATAATAGAAGCTTAAGCTAAAAAGCTTACAGCACCTAGTATTCCCAGGCAGTCTCCCATCCAAGTACTAACTAGGCCCAACTCTTCTTCGCTTCCGAGATCAGGCTTTCAAGGAGTGGTATGGCCGTAAGCAATCACTGCGGGCTGTAGAAGACTATTTCTAAATACTCTTCTAAGAGTAATACTTGTTTTAGAGCTGCCTGTAAACGGTAGACCACCTGACACCTCAAATGAAAATGATTGGCTTTCCAGTTCGTTTTTTTTTTTTTTGTAGTTTTTTTTTTTTAGTTTTCTTCTTCTCTTGTGTTTAAATGACTGTGGTTACTGCCTTTATAATAGAAGCTTAAGCTAAAAAGCTTACAGCACCTAGTATTCCCAGGCAGTCTCCCATCCAAGTACTAACTAGGCCCAACTCTTCTTCGCTTCCGAGATCAGACGAGATCGGGCTTTCAAGGAGTGGTATGGCCGTAAGCAATCACTGCGGGCTGTAGAAGACTATTTCTAAATACTCTTCTAAGAGTAATACTTGTTTTAGAGCTGCCTGTAAACGGTAGACCACCTGACACCTCAAATGAAAATGATTGGCTTTCCAGTTCGTTTTTTTTTGTTGTTGTTTTTTTTTTCTTAAGTTTTCTTCTTCTCTTGTGTTTACATGACTGTGGTTACTGCCTTTATAATAGAAGCTTAAGCTAAAAAGCTTACAGCACCTAGTATTCCCAGGCAGTCTCCCATCCAAGTACTAACTAGGCCCAACTCTTCTTCGCTTCCGAGATCAGACGAGATCGGGCTTTCAAGGAGTGGTATGGCCGTAAGCGATCACTGCGGGCTGTAGAAGACTATTTCTATATACTCTTCTAAGAGTAATACTTGTTTTAGAGCTGCCTGTAAACGGTAGACCACCTGACACCTCAAATAAAAATGATTGGCTTTCCAGTTCGTTTTTTTTTTAAGTTTCTTCTTCTCTTGTGTTTAAATGACTGTGGTTACTGCCTTTATAATAGAAGCTTAAGCTAAAAAGCTTACAGCACCTAGTATTCCCAGGCAGTCTCCCATCCAAGTACTAACTAGGCCCAACTCTTCTTCGCTTCCGAGATCAGACGAGATCGGGCTTTCAAGGAGTGGTATGGCCGTAAGCGATCACTGCTGGCTGTAGAAGACTATTTCTATATACTCTTCTAAGAGTAATACTTGTTTTAGAGCTTCCTGTAAACGGTAGACCACCTGACACCTCAAATAAAAATGATTGGCTTTCCAGTTCGTTTTTTTTTTAAGTTTCTTCTTCTCTTGTGTTTAAATGACTGTGGTTACTGCCTTTATAATAGAAGCTTAAGCTAAAAAGCTTACAGCACCTAGTATTCCCAGGCAGTCTCCCATCCAAGTACTAACTAGGCCCAACTCTTCTTCGCTTCCGAGATCAGGCTTTCAAGGAGTGGTATGGCCGTAAGCAATCACTGCGGGCTGTAGAAGACTATTTCTAAATACTCTTCTAAGAGTAATACTTGTTTTAGAGCTGCCTGTAAACGGTAGACCACCTGACACCTCAAATGAAAATGATTGGCTTTCCAGTTCGTTTTTTTTTTTTTTGTAGTTTTTTTTTTTTAGTTTTCTTCTTCTCTTGTGTTTAAATGACTGTGGTTACTGCCTTTATAATAGAAGCTTAAGCTAAAAAGCTAACAGCACCTAGTATTCCCAGGCAGTCTCCCATCCAAGTACTAACTAGGCCCAACTCTTCTTCGCTTCCGAGATCAGGCTTTCAAGGAGTGGTATGGCCGTAAGCGATCACTGCGGGCTGTAGAAGACTATTTCTATATACTCTTCTAAGAGTAATACTTGTTTTAGAGCTGCCTGTAAACGGTAGACCACCTGACACCTCAAATAAAAATGATTGGCTTTCCAGTTCGTTTTTTTTTTAAGTTTCTTCTTCTCTTGTGTTTAAATGACTGTGGTTACTGCCTTTATAATAGAAGCTTAAGCTAAAAAGCTTACAGCACCTAGTATTCCCAGGCAGTCTCCCATCCAAGTACTAACTAGGCCCAACTCTTCTTCGCTTCCGAGATCAGGCTTTCAAGGAGTGGTATGGCCGTAAGCAATCACTGCGGGCTGTAGAAGACTATTTCTAAATACTCTTCTAAGAGTAATACTTGTTTTAGAGCTGCCTGTAAACGGTAGACCACCTGACACCTCAAATGAAAATGATTGGCTTTCCAGTTCGTTTTTTTTTGTTGTTGTTTTTTTTTTCTTAAGTTTTCTTCTTCTCTTGTGTTTAAATGACTGTGGTTACTGCCTTTATAATAGAAGCTTAAGCTAAAAAGCTTACAGCACCTAGTATTCCCAGGCAGTCTCCCATCCAAGTACTAACTAGGCCCAACTCTTCTTCGCTTCCGAGATCAGACGAGATCGGGCTTTCAAGGAGTGGTATGGCCGTAAGCGATCACTGCTGGCTGTAGAAGACTATTTCTATATACTCTTCTAAGAGTAATACTTGTTTTAGAGCTTCCTGTAAACGGTAGACCACCTGACACCTCAAATGAAAATGATTGGCTTTCCAGTTCGTTTTTTTTTTTTTTGTAGTTTTTTTTTTTTAGTTTTCTTCTTCTCTTGTGTTTAAATGACTGTGGTTACTGCCTTTATAATAGAAGCTTAAGCTAAAAAGCTAACAGCACCTAGTATTCCCAGGCAGTCTCCCATCCAAGTACTAACTAGGCCCAACTCTTCTTCGCTTCCGAGATCAGGCTTTCAAGGAGTGGTATGGCCGTAAGCGATCACTGCGGGCTGTAGAAGACTATTTCTATATACTCTTCTAAGAGTAATACTTGTTTTAGAGCTGCCTGTAAACGGTAGACCACCTGACACCTCAAATAAAAATGATTGGCTTTCCAGTTCGTTTTTTTTTTAAGTTTCTTCTTCTCTTGTGTTTAAATGACTGTGGTTACTGCCTTTATAATAGAAGCTTAAGCTAAAAAGCTTACAGCACCTAGTATTCCCAGGCAGTCTCCCATCCAAGTACTAACTAGGCCCAACTCTTCTTCGCTTCCGAGATCAGGCTTTCAAGGAGTGGTATGGCCGTAAGCAATCACTGCGGGCTGTAGAAGACTATTTCTAAATACTCTTCTAAGAGTAATACTTGTTTTAGAGCTGCCTGTAAACGGTAGACCACCTGACACCTCAAATGAAAATGATTGGCTTTCCAGTTCGTTTTTTTTTGTTGTTGTTTTTTTTTTCTTAAGTTTTCTTCTTCTCTTGTGTTTAAATGACTGTGGTTACTGCCTTTATAATAGAAGCTTAAGCTAAAAAGCTTACAGCACCTAGTATTCCCAGGCAGTCTCCCATCCAAGTACTAACTAGGCCCAACTCTTCTTCGCTTCCGAGATCAGACGAGATCGGGCTTTCAAGGAGTGGTATGGCCGTAAGCGATCACTGCTGGCTGTAGAAGACTATTTCTATATACTCTTCTAAGAGTAATACTTGTTTTAGAGCTTCCTGTAAACGGTAGACCACCTGACACCTCAAATAAAAATGATTGGCTTTCCAGTTCGTTTTTTTTTTAAGTTTCTTCTTCTCTTGTGTTTAAATGACTGTGGTTACTGCCTTTATAATAGAAGCTTAAGCTAAAAAGCTTACAGCACCTAGTATTCCCAGGCAGTCTCCCATCCAAGTACTAACTAGGCCCAACTCTTCTTCGCTTCCGAGATCAGGCTTTCAAGGAGTGGTATGGCCGTAAGCAATCACTGCGGGCTGTAGAAGACTATTTCTAAATACTCTTCTAAGAGTAATACTTGTTTTAGAGCTGCCTGTAAACGGTAGACCACCTGACACCTCAAATGAAAATGATTGGCTTTCCAGTTCGTTTTTTTTTTTTTTGTAGTTTTTTTTTTTTAGTTTTCTTCTTCTCTTGTGTTTAAATGACTGTGGTTACTGCCTTTATAATAGAAGCTTAAGCTAAAAAGCTTACAGCACCTAGTATTCCCAGGCAGTCTCCCATCCAAGTACTAACTAGGCCCAACTCTTCTTCGCTTCCGAGATCAGACGAGATCGGGCTTTCAAGGAGTGGTATGGCCGTAAGCAATCACTGCGGGCTGTAGAAGACTATTTCTAAATACTCTTCTAAGAGTAATACTTGTTTTAGAGCTGCCTGTAAACGGTAGACCACCTGACACCTCAAATGAAAATGATTGGCTTTCCAGTTCGTTTTTTTTTGTTGTTGTTTTTTTTTTCTTAAGTTTTCTTCTTCTCTTGTGTTTACATGACTGTGGTTACTGCCTTTATAATAGAAGCTTAAGCTAAAAAGCTTACAGCACCTAGTATTCCCAGGCAGTCTCCCATCCAAGTACTAACTAGGCCCAACTCTTCTTCGCTTCCGAGATCAGACGAGATCGGGCTTTCAAGGAGTGGTATGGCCGTAAGCGATCACTGCGGGCTGTAGAAGACTATTTCTATATACTCTTCTAAGAGTAATACTTGTTTTAGAGCTGCCTGTAAACGGTAGACCACCTGACACCTCAAATAAAAATGATTGGCTTTCCAGTTCGTTTTTTTTTTAAGTTTCTTCTTCTCTTGTGTTTAAATGACTGTGGTTACTGCCTTTATAATAGAAGCTTAAGCTAAAAAGCTTACAGCACCTAGTATTCCCAGGCAGTCTCCCATCCAAGTACTAACTAGGCCCAACTCTTCTTCGCTTCCGAGATCAGACGAGATCGGGCTTTCAAGGAGTGGTATGGCCGTAAGCGATCACTGCTGGCTGTAGAAGACTATTTCTATATACTCTTCTAAGAGTAATACTTGTTTTAGAGCTTCCTGTAAACGGTAGACCACCTGACACCTCAAATAAAAATGATTGGCTTTCCAGTTCGTTTTTTTTTTAAGTTTCTTCTTCTCTTGTGTTTAAATGACTGTGGTTACTGCCTTTATAATAGAAGCTTAAGCTAAAAAGCTTACAGCACCTAGTATTCCCAGGCAGTCTCCCATCCAAGTACTAACTAGGCCCAACTCTTCTTCGCTTCCGAGATCAGGCTTTCAAGGAGTGGTATGGCCGTAAGCAATCACTGCGGGCTGTAGAAGACTATTTCTAAATACTCTTCTAAGAGTAATACTTGTTTTAGAGCTGCCTGTAAACGGTAGACCACCTGACACCTCAAATGAAAATGATTGGCTTTCCAGTTCGTTTTTTTTTTTTTTGTAGTTTTTTTTTTTTAGTTTTCTTCTTCTCTTGTGTTTAAATGACTGTGGTTACTGCCTTTATAATAGAAGCTTAAGCTAAAAAGCTAACAGCACCTAGTATTCCCAGGCAGTCTCCCATCCAAGTACTAACTAGGCCCAACTCTTCTTCGCTTCCGAGATCAGGCTTTCAAGGAGTGGTATGGCCGTAAGCGATCACTGCGGGCTGTAGAAGACTATTTCTATATACTCTTCTAAGAGTAATACTTGTTTTAGAGCTGCCTGTAAACGGTAGACCACCTGACACCTCAAATAAAAATGATTGGCTTTCCAGTTCGTTTTTTTTTTAAGTTTCTTCTTCTCTTGTGTTTAAATGACTGTGGTTACTGCCTTTATAATAGAAGCTTAAGCTAAAAAGCTTACAGCACCTAGTATTCCCAGGCAGTCTCCCATCCAAGTACTAACTAGGCCCAACTCTTCTTCGCTTCCGAGATCAGGCTTTCAAGGAGTGGTATGGCCGTAAGCAATCACTGCGGGCTGTAGAAGACTATTTCTAAATACTCTTCTAAGAGTAATACTTGTTTTAGAGCTGCCTGTAAACGGTAGACCACCTGACACCTCAAATGAAAATGATTGGCTTTCCAGTTCGTTTTTTTTTTTTTTGTAGTTTTTTTTTTTTAGTTTTCTTCTTCTCTTGTGTTTAAATGACTGTGGTTACTGCCTTTATAATAGAAGCTTAAGCTAAAAAGCTAACAGCACCTAGTATTCCCAGGCAGTCTCCCATCCAAGTACTAACTAGGCCCAACTCTTCTTCGCTTCCGAGATCAGGCTTTCAAGGAGTGGTATGGCCGTAAGCGATCACTGCGGGCTGTAGAAGACTATTTCTATATACTCTTCTAAGAGTAATACTTGTTTTAGAGCTGCCTGTAAACGGTAGACCACCTGACACCTCAAATAAAAATGATTGGCTTTCCAGTTCGTTTTTTTTTTAAGTTTCTTCTTCTCTTGTGTTTAAATGACTGTGGTTACTGCCTTTATAATAGAAGCTTAAGCTAAAAAGCTTACAGCACCTAGTATTCCCAGGCAGTCTCCCATCCAAGTACTAACGAGGCCCAACTCTTCTTCGCTTCCGAGATCAGACGAGATCGGGCTTTCAAGGAGTGGTATGGCCGTAAGCGATCACTGCTGGCTGTAGAAGACTATTTCTAAATACTCTTCTAAGAGTAATACTTGTTTTAGAGCTGCCTGTAAACGGTAGACCACCTGACACCTCAAATAAAAATGATTGGCTTTCCAGTTCGTTTTTTTTTGTTGTTGTTTTTTTTTTCTTAAGTTTTCTTCTTCTCTTGTGTTTAAATGACTGTGGTTACTGCCTTTATAATAGAAGCTTAAGCTAAAAAGCTTACAGCACCTAGTATTCCCAGGCAGTCTCCCATCCAAGTACTAACTAGGCCCAACTCTTCTTCGCTTCCGAGATCAGACGAGATCGGGCTTTCAAGGAGTGGTATGGCCGTAAGCGATCACTGCTGGCTGTAGAAGACTATTTCTATATACTCTTCTAAGAGTAATACTTGTTTTAGAGCTTCCTGTAAACGGTAGACCACCTGACACCTCAAATAAAAATGATTGGCTTTCCAGTTCGTTTTTTTTTTAAGTTTCTTCTTCTCTTGTGTTTAAATGACTGTGGTTACTGCCTTTATAATAGAAGCTTAAGCTAAAAAGCTTACAGCACCTAGTATTCCCAGGCAGTCTCCCATCCAAGTACTAACTAGGCCCAACTCTTCTTCGCTTCCGAGATCAGGCTTTCAAGGAGTGGTATGGCCGTAAGCAATCACTGCGGGCTGTAGAAGACTATTTCTAAATACTCTTCTAAGAGTAATACTTGTTTTAGAGCTGCCTGTAAACGGTAGACCACCTGACACCTCAAATGAAAATGATTGGCTTTCCAGTTCGTTTTTTTTTTTTTTGTAGTTTTTTTTTTTTAGTTTTCTTCTTCTCTTGTGTTTAAATGACTGTGGTTACTGCCTTTATAATAGAAGCTTAAGCTAAAAAGCTTACAGCACCTAGTATTCCCAGGCAGTCTCCCATCCAAGTACTAACTAGGCCCAACTCTTCTTCGCTTCCGAGATCAGACGAGATCGGGCTTTCAAGGAGTGGTATGGCCGTAAGCAATCACTGCGGGCTGTAGAAGACTATTTCTAAATACTCTTCTAAGAGTAATACTTGTTTTAGAGCTGCCTGTAAACGGTAGACCACCTGACACCTCAAATGAAAATGATTGGCTTTCCAGTTCGTTTTTTTTTTTTTTGTAGTTTTTTTTTTTTAGTTTTCTTCTTCTCTTGTGTTTAAATGACTGTGGTTACTGCCTTTATAATAGAAGCTTAAGCTAAAAAGCTTACAGCACCTAGTATTCCCAGGCAGTCTCCCATCCAAGTACTAACTAGGCCCAACTCTTCTTCGCTTCCGAGATCAGACGAGATCGGGCTTTCAAGGAGTGGTATGGCCGTAAGCAATCACTGCGGGCTGTAGAAGACTATTTCTAAATACTCTTCTAAGAGTAATACTTGTTTTAGAGCTGCCTGTAAACGGTAGACCACCTGACACCTCAAATGAAAATGATTGGCTTTCCAGTTCGTTTTTTTTTGTTGTTGTTTTTTTTTTCTTAAGTTTTCTTCTTCTCTTGTGTTTAAATGACTGTGGTTACTGCCTTTATAATAGAAGCTTAAGCTAAAAAGCTTACAGCACCTAGTATTCCCAGGCAGTCTCCCATCCAAGTACTAACTAGGCCCAACTCTTCTTCGCTTCCGAGATCAGACGAGATCGGGCTTTCAAGGAGTGGTATGGCCGTAAGCGATCACTGCTGGCTGTAGAAGACTATTTCTATATACTCTTCTAAGAGTAATACTTGTTTTAGAGCTTCCTGTAAACGGTAGACCACCTGACACCTCAAATAAAAATGATTGGCTTTCCAGTTCGTTTTTTTTTTAAGTTTCTTCTTCTCTTGTGTTTAAATGACTGTGGTTACTGCCTTTATAATAGAAGCTTAAGCTAAAAAGCTTACAGCACCTAGTATTCCCAGGCAGTCTCCCATCCAAGTACTAACTAGGCCCAACTCTTCTTCGCTTCCGAGATCAGGCTTTCAAGGAGTGGTATGGCCGTAAGCAATCACTGCGGGCTGTAGAAGACTATTTCTAAATACTCTTCTAAGAGTAATACTTGTTTTAGAGCTGCCTGTAAACGGTAGACCACCTGACACCTCAAATGAAAATGATTGGCTTTCCAGTTCGTTTTTTTTTTTTTTGTAGTTTTTTTTTTTTAGTTTTCTTCTTCTCTTGTGTTTAAATGACTGTGGTTACTGCCTTTATAATAGAAGCTTAAGCTAAAAAGCTTACAGCACCTAGTATTCCCAGGCAGTCTCCCATCCAAGTACTAACTAGGCCCAACTCTTCTTCGCTTCCGAGATCAGACGAGATCGGGCTTTCAAGGAGTGGTATGGCCGTAAGCAATCACTGCGGGCTGTAGAAGACTATTTCTAAATACTCTTCTAAGAGTAATACTTGTTTTAGAGCTGCCTGTAAACGGTAGACCACCTGACACCTCAAATGAAAATGATTGGCTTTCCAGTTCGTTTTTTTTTGTTGTTGTTTTTTTTTTCTTAAGTTTTCTTCTTCTCTTGTGTTTACATGACTGTGGTTACTGCCTTTATAATAGAAGCTTAAGCTAAAGAGCTTACAGCACCTAGTATTCCCAGGCAGTCTCCCATCCAAGTACTAACTAGGCCCAACTCTTCTTCGCTTCCGAGATCAGACGAGATCGGGCTTTCAAGGAGTGGTATGGCCGTAAGCGATCACTGCGGGCTGTAGAAGACTATTTCTATATACTCTTCTAAGAGTAATACTTGTTTTAGAGCTGCCTGTAAACGGTAGACCACCTGACACCTCAAATGAAAATGATTGGCTTTCCAGTTCGTTTTTTTTTTAAGTTTCTTCTTCTCTTGTGTTTAAATGACTGTGGTTACTGCCTTTATAATAGAAGCTTAAGCTAAAAAGCTTACAGAACCTAGTATTCCCAGGCAGTCTCCCATCCAAGTACTAACTAGGCCCAACTCTTCTTCGCTTCCGAGATCAGACGAGATCGGGCTTTCAAGGAGTGGTATGGCCGTAAGCGATCACTGCGGGCTGTAGAAGACTATTTCTATATACTCTTCTAAGAGTAATACTTGTTTTAGAGCTGCCTGTAAACGGTAGACCACCTGACACCTCAAATAAAAATGATTGGCTTTCCAGTTCGTTTTTTTTTTAAGTTTCTTCTTCTCTTGTGTTTAAATGACTGTGGTTACTGCCTTTATAATAGAAGCTTAAGCTAAAAAGCTTACAGCACCTAGTATTCCCAGGCAGTCTCCCATCCAAGTACTAACGAGGCCCAACTCTTCTTCGCTTCCGAGATCAGACGAGATCGGGCTTTCAAGGAGTGGTATGGCCGTAAGCGATCACTGCTGGCTGTAGAAGACTATTTCTATATACTCTTCTAAGAGTAATACTTGTTTTAGAGCTGCCTGTAAACGGTAGACCACCTGACACCTCAAATAAAAATGATTGGCTTTCCAGTTCGTTTTTTTTTGTTGTTGTTTTTTTTTTCTTAAGTTTTCTTCTTCTCTTGTGTTTAAATGACTGTGGTTACTGCCTTTATAATAGAAGCTTAAGCTAAAAAGCTTACAGCACCTAGTATTCCCAGGCAGTCTCCCATCCAAGTACTAACTAGGCCCAACTCTTCTTCGCTTCCGAGATCAGACGAGATCGGGCTTTCAAGGAGTGGTATGGCCGTAAGCGATCACTGCTGGCTGTAGAAGACTATTTCTATATACTCTTCTAAGAGTAATACTTGTTTTAGAGCTTCCTGTAAACGGTAGACCACCTGACACCTCAAATAAAAATGATTGGCTTTCCAGTTCGTTTTTTTTTTAAGTTTCTTCTTCTCTTGTGTTTAAATGACTGTGGTTACTGCCTTTATAATAGAAGCTTAAGCTAAAAAGCTTACAGCACCTAGTATTCCCAGGCAGTCTCCCATCCAAGTACTAACTAGGCCCAACTCTTCTTCGCTTCCGAGATCAGGCTTTCAAGGAGTGGTATGGCCGTAAGCAATCACTGCGGGCTGTAGAAGACTATTTCTAAATACTCTTCTAAGAGTAATACTTGTTTTAGAGCTGCCTGTAAACGGTAGACCACCTGACACCTCAAATGAAAATGATTGGCTTTCCAGTTCGTTTTTTTTTTTTTTGTAGTTTTTTTTTTTTAGTTTTCTTCTTCTCTTGTGTTTAAATGACTGTGGTTACTGCCTTTATAATAGAAGCTTAAGCTAAAAAGCTTACAGCACCTAGTATTCCCAGGCAGTCTCCCATCCAAGTACTAACTAGGCCCAACTCTTCTTCGCTTCCGAGATCAGACGAGATCGGGCTTTCAAGGAGTGGTATGGCCGTAAGCAATCACTGCGGGCTGTAGAAGACTATTTCTAAATACTCTTCTAAGAGTAATACTTGTTTTAGAGCTGCCTGTAAACGGTAGACCACCTGACACCTCAAATGAAAATGATTGGCTTTCCAGTTCGTTTTTTTTTGTTGTTGTTTTTTTTTTCTTAAGTTTTCTTCTTCTCTTGTGTTTAAATGACTGTGGTTACTGCCTTTATAATAGAAGCTTAAGCTAAAAAGCTTACAGCACCTAGTATTCCCAGGCAGTCTCCCATCCAAGTACTAACTAGGCCCAACTCTTCTTCGCTTCCGAGATCAGACGAGATCGGGCTTTCAAGGAGTGGTATGGCCGTAAGCGATCACTGCTGGCTGTAGAAGACTATTTCTATATACTCTTCTAAGAGTAATACTTGTTTTAGAGCTTCCTGTAAACGGTAGACCACCTGACACCTCAAATAAAAATGATTGGCTTTCCAGTTCGTTTTTTTTTTAAGTTTCTTCTTCTCTTGTGTTTAAATGACTGTGGTTACTGCCTTTATAATAGAAGCTTAAGCTAAAAAGCTTACAGCACCTAGTATTCCCAGGCAGTCTCCCATCCAAGTACTAACTAGGCCCAACTCTTCTTCGCTTCCGAGATCAGGCTTTCAAGGAGTGGTATGGCCGTAAGCAATCACTGCGGGCTGTAGAAGACTATTTCTAAATACTCTTCTAAGAGTAATACTTGTTTTAGAGCTGCCTGTAAACGGTAGACCACCTGACACCTCAAATGAAAATGATTGGCTTTCCAGTTCGTTTTTTTTTTTTTTGTAGTTTTTTTTTTTTAGTTTTCTTCTTCTCTTGTGTTTAAATGACTGTGGTTACTGCCTTTATAATAGAAGCTTAAGCTAAAAAGCTTACAGCACCTAGTATTCCCAGGCAGTCTCCCATCCAAGTACTAACTAGGCCCAACTCTTCTTCGCTTCCGAGATCAGACGAGATCGGGCTTTCAAGGAGTGGTATGGCCGTAAGCAATCACTGCGGGCTGTAGAAGACTATTTCTAAATACTCTTCTAAGAGTAATACTTGTTTTAGAGCTGCCTGTAAACGGTAGACCACCTGACACCTCAAATGAAAATGATTGGCTTTCCAGTTCGTTTTTTTTTGTTGTTGTTTTTTTTTTCTTAAGTTTTCTTCTTCTCTTGTGTTTACATGACTGTGGTTACTGCCTTTATAATAGAAGCTTAAGCTAAAAAGCTTACAGCACCTAGTATTCCCAGGCAGTCTCCCATCCAAGTACTAACTAGGCCCAACTCTTCTTCGCTTCCGAGATCAGACGAGATCGGGCTTTCAAGGAGTGGTATGGCCGTAAGCGATCACTGCGGGCTGTAGAAGACTATTTCTATATACTCTTCTAAGAGTAATACTTGTTTTAGAGCTGCCTGTAAACGGTAGACCACCTGACACCTCAAATAAAAATGATTGGCTTTCCAGTTCGTTTTTTTTTTAAGTTTCTTCTTCTCTTGTGTTTAAATGACTGTGGTTACTGCCTTTATAATAGAAGCTTAAGCTAAAAAGCTTACAGCACCTAGTATTCCCAGGCAGTCTCCCATCCAAGTACTAACTAGGCCCAACTCTTCTTCGCTTCCGAGATCAGACGAGATCGGGCTTTCAAGGAGTGGTATGGCCGTAAGCGATCACTGCTGGCTGTAGAAGACTATTTCTATATACTCTTCTAAGAGTAATACTTGTTTTAGAGCTTCCTGTAAACGGTAGACCACCTGACACCTCAAATAAAAATGATTGGCTTTCCAGTTCGTTTTTTTTTTAAGTTTCTTCTTCTCTTGTGTTTAAATGACTGTGGTTACTGCCTTTATAATAGAAGCTTAAGCTAAAAAGCTTACAGCACCTAGTATTCCCAGGCAGTCTCCCATCCAAGTACTAACTAGGCCCAACTCTTCTTCCCTTCCGAGATCAGGCTTTCAAGGAGTGGTATGGCCGTAAGCAATCACTGCGGGCTGTAGAAGACTATTTCTAAATACTCTTCTAAGAGTAATACTTGTTTTAGAGCTGCCTGTAAACGGTAGACCACCTGACACCTCAAATGAAAATGATTGGCTTTCCAGTTCGTTTTTTTTTTTTTTGTAGTTTTTTTTTTTTAGTTTTCTTCTTCTCTTGTGTTTAAATGACTGTGGTTACTGCCTTTATAATAGAAGCTTAAGCTAAAAAGCTTACAGCACCTAGTATTCCCAGGCAGTCTCCCATCCAAGTACTAACTAGGCCCAACTCTTCTTCGCTTCCGAGATCAGACGAGATCGGGCTTTCAAGGAGTGGTATGGCCGTAAGCAATCACTGCGGGCTGTAGAAGACTATTTCTAAATACTCTTCTAAGAGTAATACTTGTTTTAGAGCTGCCTGTAAACGGTAGACCACCTGACACCTCAAATGAAAATGATTGGCTTTCCAGTTCGTTTTTTTTTGTTGTTGTTTTTTTTTTCTTAAGTTTTCTTCTTCTCTTGTGTTTACATGACTGTGGTTACTGCCTTTATAATAGAAGCTTAAGCTAAAAAGCTTACAGCACCTAGTATTCCCAGGCAGTCTCCCATCCAAGTACTAACTAGGCCCAACTCTTCTTCGCTTCCGAGATCAGACGAGATCGGGCTTTCAAGGAGTGGTATGGCCGTAAGCGATCACTGCGGGCTGTAGAAGACTATTTCTATATACTCTTCTAAGAGTAATACTTGTTTTAGAGCTGCCTGTAAACGGTAGACCACCTGACACCTCAAATAAAAATGATTGGCTTTCCAGTTCGTTTTTTTTTTAAGTTTCTTCTTCTCTTGTGTTTAAATGACTGTGGTTACTGCCTTTATAATAGAAGCTTAAGCTAAAAAGCTTACAGCACCTAGTATTCCCAGGCAGTCTCCCATCCAAGTACTAACTAGGCCCAACTCTTCTTCGCTTCCGAGATCAGACGAGATCGGGCTTTCAAGGAGTGGTATGGCCGTAAGCGATCACTGCTGGCTGTAGAAGACTATTTCTATATACTCTTCTAAGAGTAATACTTGTTTTAGAGCTTCCTGTAAACGGTAGACCACCTGACACCTCAAATAAAAATGATTGGCTTTCCAGTTCGTTTTTTTTTTAAGTTTCTTCTTCTCTTGTGTTTAAATGACTGTGGTTACTGCCTTTATAATAGAAGCTTAAGCTAAAAAGCTTACAGCACCTAGTATTCCCAGGCAGTCTCCCATCCAAGTACTAACTAGGCCCAACTCTTCTTCCCTTCCGAGATCAGGCTTTCAAGGAGTGGTATGGCCGTAAGCAATCACTGCGGGCTGTAGAAGACTATTTCTAAATACTCTTCTAAGAGTAATACTTGTTTTAGAGCTGCCTGTAAACGGTAGACCACCTGACACCTCAAATGAAAATGATTGGCTTTCCAGTTCGTTTTTTTTTTTTTTGTAGTTTTTTTTTTTTAGTTTTCTTCTTCTCTTGTGTTTAAATGACTGTGGTTACTGCCTTTATAATAGAAGCTTAAGCTAAAAAGCTTACAGCACCTAGTATTCCCAGGCAGTCTCCCATCCAAGTACTAACTAGGCCCAACTCTTCTTCGCTTCCGAGATCAGACGAGATCGGGCTTTCAAGGAGTGGTATGGCCGTAAGCAATCACTGCGGGCTGTAGAAGACTATTTCTAAATACTCTTCTAAGAGTAATACTTGTTTTAGAGCTGCCTGTAAACGGTAGACCACCTGACACCTCAAATGAAAATGATTGGCTTTCCAGTTCGTTTTTTTTTGTTGTTGTTTTTTTTTTCTTAAGTTTTCTTCTTCTCTTGTGTTTACATGACTGTGGTTACTGCCTTTATAATAGAAGCTTAAGCTAAAAAGCTTACAGCACCTAGTATTCCCAGGCAGTCTCCCATCCAAGTACTAACTAGGCCCAACTCTTCTTCGCTTCCGAGATCAGACGAGATCGGGCTTTCAAGGAGTGGTATGGCCGTAAGCGATCACTGCGGGCTGTAGAAGACTATTTCTATATACTCTTCTAAGAGTAATACTTGTTTTAGAGCTGCCTGTAAACGGTAGACCACCTGACACCTCAAATAAAAATGATTGGCTTTCCAGTTCGTTTTTTTTTTAAGTTTCTTCTTCTCTTGTGTTTAAATGACTGTGGTTACTGCCTTTATAATAGAAGCTTAAGCTAAAAAGCTTACAGCACCTAGTATTCCCAGGCAGTCTCCCATCCAAGTACTAACTAGGCCCAACTCTTCTTCGCTTCCGAGATCAGACGAGATCGGGCTTTCAAGGAGTGGTATGGCCGTAAGCGATCACTGCTGGCTGTAGAAGACTATTTCTATATACTCTTCTAAGAGTAATACTTGTTTTAGAGCTTCCTGTAAACGGTAGACCACCTGACACCTCAAATAAAAATGATTGGCTTTCCAGTTCGTTTTTTTTTTAAGTTTCTTCTTCTCTTGTGTTTAAATGACTGTGGTTACTGCCTTTATAATAGAAGCTTAAGCTAAAAAGCTTACAGCACCTAGTATTCCCAGGCAGTCTCCCATCCAAGTACTAACTAGGCCCAACTCTTCTTCCCTTCCGAGATCAGGCTTTCAAGGAGTGGTATGGCCGTAAGCAATCACTGCGGGCTGTAGAAGACTATTTCTAAATACTCTTCTAAGAGTAATACTTGTTTTAGAGCTGCCTGTAAACGGTAGACCACCTGACACCTCAAATGAAAATGATTGGCTTTCCAGTTCGTTTTTTTTTTTTTTGTAGTTTTTTTTTTTTAGTTTTCTTCTTCTCTTGTGTTTAAATGACTGTGGTTACTGCCTTTATAATAGAAGCTTAAGCTAAAAAGCTTACAGCACCTAGTATTCCCAGGCAGTCTCCCATCCAAGTACTAACTAGGCCCAACTCTTCTTCGCTTCCGAGATCAGACGAGATCGGGCTTTCAAGGAGTGGTATGGCCGTAAGCAATCACTGCGGGCTGTAGAAGACTATTTCTAAATACTCTTCTAAGAGTAATACTTGTTTTAGAGCTGCCTGTAAACGGTAGACCACCTGACACCTCAAATGAAAATGATTGGCTTTCCAGTTCGTTTTTTTTTTTTTTGTAGTTTTTTTTTTTTAGTTTTCTTCTTCTCTTGTGTTTAAATGACTGTGGTTACTGCCTTTATAATAGAAGCTTAAGCTAAAAAGCTTACAGCACCTAGTATTCCCAGGCAGTCTCCCATCCAAGTACTAACTAGGCCCAACTCTTCTTCGCTTCCGAGATCAGACGAGATCGGGCTTTCAAGGAGTGGTATGGCCGTAAGCAATCACTGCGGGCTGTAGAAGACTATTTCTAAATACTCTTCTAAGAGTAATACTTGTTTTAGAGCTGCCTGTAAACGGTAGACCACCTGACACCTCAAATGAAAATGATTGGCTTTCCAGTTCGTTTTTTTTTGTTGTTGTTTTTTTTTTCTTAAGTTTTCTTCTTCTCTTGTGTTTAAATGACTGTGGTTACTGCCTTTATAATAGAAGCTTAAGCTAAAAAGCTTACAGCACCTAGTATTCCCAGGCAGTCTCCCATCCAAGTACTAACTAGGCCCAACTCTTCTTCGCTTCCGAGATCAGACGAGATCGGGCTTTCAAGGAGTGGTATGGCCGTAAGCGATCACTGCTGGCTGTAGAAGACTATTTCTATATACTCTTCTAAGAGTAATACTTGTTTTAGAGCTTCCTGTAAACGGTAGACCACCTGACACCTCAAATAAAAATGATTGGCTTTCCAGTTCGTTTTTTTTTTAAGTTTCTTCTTCTCTTGTGTTTAAATGACTGTGGTTACTGCCTTTATAATAGAAGCTTAAGCTAAAAAGCTTACAGCACCTAGTATTCCCAGGCAGTCTCCCATCCAAGTACTAACTAGGCCCAACTCTTCTTCCCTTCCGAGATCAGGCTTTCAAGGAGTGGTATGGCCGTAAGCAATCACTGCGGGCTGTAGAAGACTATTTCTAAATACTCTTCTAAGAGTAATACTTGTTTTAGAGCTGCCTGTAAACGGTAGACCACCTGACACCTCAAATGAAAATGATTGGCTTTCCAGTTCGTTTTTTTTTTTTTTGTAGTTTTTTTTTTTTAGTTTTCTTCTTCTCTTGTGTTTAAATGACTGTGGTTACTGCCTTTATAATAGAAGCTTAAGCTAAAAAGCTTACAGCACCTAGTATTCCCAGGCAGTCTCCCATCCAAGTACTAACTAGGCCCAACTCTTCTTCGCTTCCGAGATCAGACGAGATCGGGCTTTCAAGGAGTGGTATGGCCGTAAGCAATCACTGCGGGCTGTAGAAGACTATTTCTAAATACTCTTCTAAGAGTAATACTTGTTTTAGAGCTGCCTGTAAACGGTAGACCACCTGACACCTCAAATGAAAATGATTGGCTTTCCAGTTCGTTTTTTTTTGTTGTTGTTTTTTTTTTCTTAAGTTTTCTTCTTCTCTTGTGTTTAAATGACTGTGGTTACTGCCTTTATAATAGAAGCTTAAGCTAAAAAGCTTACAGCACCTAGTATTCCCAGGCAGTCTCCCATCCAAGTACTAACTAGGCCCAACTCTTCTTCGCTTCCGAGATCAGACGAGATCGGGCTTTCAAGGAGTGGTATGGCCGTAAGCGATCACTGCTGGCTGTAGAAGACTATTTCTATATACTCTTCTAAGAGTAATACTTGTTTTAGAGCTTCCTGTAAACGGTAGACCACCTGACACCTCAAATAAAAATGATTGGCTTTCCAGTTCGTTTTTTTTTTTTTTGTAGTTTTTTTTTTTTAGTTTTCTTCTTCTCTTGTGTTTAAATGACTGTGGTTACTGCCTTTATAATAGAAGCTTAAGCTAAAAAGCTTACAGCACCTAGTATTCCCAGGCAGTCTCCCATCCAAGTACTAACTAGGCCCAACTCTTCTTCGCTTCCGAGATCAGACGAGATCGGGCTTTCAAGGAGTGGTATGGCCGTAAGCAATCACTGCGGGCTGTAGAAGACTATTTCTAAATACTCTTCTAAGAGTAATACTTGTTTTAGAGCTGCCTGTAAACGGTAGACCACCTGACACCTCAAATGAAAATGATTGGCTTTCCAGTTCGTTTTTTTTTGTTGTTGTTTTTTTTTTCTTAAGTTTTCTTCTTCTCTTGTGTTTAAATGACTGTGGTTACTGCCTTTATAATAGAAGCTTAAGCTAAAAAGCTTACAGCACCTAGTATTCCCAGGCAGTCTCCCATCCAAGTACTAACTAGGCCCAACTCTTCTTCGCTTCCGAGATCAGACGAGATCGGGCTTTCAAGGAGTGGTATGGCCGTAAGCGATCACTGCTGGCTGTAGAAGACTATTTCTATATACTCTTCTAAGAGTAATACTTGTTTTAGAGCTTCCTGTAAACGGTAGACCACCTGACACCTCAAATAAAAATGATTGGCTTTCCAGTTCGTTTTTTTTTTTTTTGTAGTTTTTTTTTTTTAGTTTTCTTCTTCTCTTGTGTTTAAATGACTGTGGTTACTGCCTTTATAATAGAAGCTTAAGCTAAAAAGCTTACAGCACCTAGTATTCCCAGGCAGTCTCCCATCCAAGTACTAACTAGGCCCAACTCTTCTTCGCTTCCGAGATCAGACGAGATCGGGCTTTCAAGGAGTGGTATGGCCGTAAGCAATCACTGCGGGCTGTAGAAGACTATTTCTAAATACTCTTCTAAGAGTAATACTTGTTTTAGAGCTGCCTGTAAACGGTAGACCACCTGACACCTCAAATGAAAATGATTGGCTTTCCAGTTCGTTTTTTTTTGTTGTTGTTTTTTTTTTCTTAAGTTTTCTTCTTCTCTTGTGTTTAAATGACTGTGGTTACTGCCTTTATAATAGAAGCTTAAGCTAAAAAGCTTACAGCACCTAGTATTCCCAGGCAGTCTCCCATCCAAGTACTAACTAGGCCCAACTCTTCTTCGCTTCCGAGATCAGACGAGATCGGGCTTTCAAGGAGTGGTATGGCCGTAAGCGATCACTGCTGGCTGTAGAAGACTATTTCTATATACTCTTCTAAGAGTAATACTTGTTTTAGAGCTTCCTGTAAACGGTAGACCACCTGACACCTCAAATAAAAATGATTGGCTTTCCAGTTCGTTTTTTTTTTAAGTTTCTTCTTCTCTTGTGTTTAAATGACTGTGGTTACTGCCTTTATAATAGAAGCTTAAGCTAAAAAGCTTACAGCACCTAGTATTCCCAGGCAGTCTCCCATCCAAGTACTAACTAGGCCCAACTCTTCTTCGCTTCCGAGATCAGGCTTTCAAGGAGTGGTATGGCCGTAAGCAATCACTGCGGGCTGTAGAAGACTATTTCTAAATACTCTTCTAAGAGTAATACTTGTTTTAGAGCTGCCTGTAAACGGTAGACCACCTGACACCTCAAATGAAAATGATTGGCTTTCCAGTTCGTTTTTTTTTTTTTTGTAGTTTTTTTTTTTTAGTTTTCTTCTTCTCTTGTGTTTAAATGACTGTGGTTACTGCCTTTATAATAGAAGCTTAAGCTAAAAAGCTTACAGCACCTAGTATTCCCAGGCAGTCTCCCATCCAAGTACTAACTAGGCCCAACTCTTCTTCGCTTCCGAGATCAGACGAGATCGGGCTTTCAAGGAGTGGTATGGCCGTAAGCAATCACTGCGGGCTGTAGAAGACTATTTCTAAATACTCTTCTAAGAGTAATACTTGTTTTAGAGCTGCCTGTAAACGGTAGACCACCTGACACCTCAAATGAAAATGATTGGCTTTCCAGTTCGTTTTTTTTTGTTGTTGTTTTTTTTTTCTTAAGTTTTCTTCTTCTCTTGTGTTTAAATGACTGTGGTTACTGCCTTTATAATAGAAGCTTAAGCTAAAAAGCTTACAGCACCTAGTATTCCCAGGCAGTCTCCCATCCAAGTACTAACTAGGCCCAACTCTTCTTCGCTTCCGAGATCAGACGAGATCGGGCTTTCAAGGAGTGGTATGGCCGTAAGCGATCACTGCTGGCTGTAGAAGACTATTTCTATATACTCTTCTAAGAGTAATACTTGTTTTAGAGCTTCCTGTAAACGGTAGACCACCTGACACCTCAAATAAAAATGATTGGCTTTCCAGTTCGTTTTTTTTTTAAGTTTCTTCTTCTCTTGTGTTTAAATGACTGTGGTTACTGCCTTTATAATAGAAGCTTAAGCTAAAAAGCTTACAGCACCTAGTATTCCCAGGCAGTCTCCCATCCAAGTACTAACTAGGCCCAACTCTTCTTCGCTTCCGAGATCAGGCTTTCAAGGAGTGGTATGGCCGTAAGCAATCACTGCGGGCTGTAGAAGACTATTTCTAAATACTCTTCTAAGAGTAATACTTGTTTTAGAGCTGCCTGTAAACGGTAGACCACCTGACACCTCAAATGAAAATGATTGGCTTTCCAGTTCGTTTTTTTTTTTTTTGTAGTTTTTTTTTTTTAGTTTTCTTCTTCTCTTGTGTTTAAATGACTGTGGTTACTGCCTTTATAATAGAAGCTTAAGCTAAAAAGCTTACAGCACCTAGTATTCCCAGGCAGTCTCCCATCCAAGTACTAACTAGGCCCAACTCTTCTTCGCTTCCGAGATCAGGCTTTCAAGGAGTGGTATGGCCGTAAGCAATCACTGCGGGCTGTAGAAGACTATTTCTAAATACTCTTCTAAGAGTAATACTTGTTTTAGAGCTGCCTGTAAACGGTAGACCACCTGACACCTCAAATGAAAATGATTGGCTTTCCAGTTCGTTTTTTTTTGTTGTTGTTTTTTTTTTCTTAAGTTTTCTTCTTCTCTTGTGTTTACATGACTGTGGTTACTGCCTTTATAATAGAAGCTTAAGCTAAAAAGCTTACAGCACCTAGTATTCCCAGGCAGTCTCCCATCCAAGTACTAACTAGGCCCAACTCTTCTTCGCTTCCGAGATCAGACGAGATCGGGCTTTCAAGGAGTGGTATGGCCGTAAGCGATCACTGCGGGCTGTAGAAGACTATTTCTATATACTCTTCTAAGAGTAATACTTGTTTTAGAGCTGCCTGTAAACGGTAGACCACCTGACACCTCAAATAAAAATGATTGGCTTTCCAGTTCGTTTTTTTTTTAAGTTTCTTCTTCTCTTGTGTTTAAATGACTGTGGTTACTGCCTTTATAATAGAAGCTTAAGCTAAAAAGCTTACAGCACCTAGTATTCCCAGGCAGTCTCCCATCCAAGTACTAACTAGGCCCAACTCTTCTTCGCTTCCGAGATCAGACGAGATCGGGCTTTCAAGGAGTGGTATGGCCGTAAGCGATCACTGCTGGCTGTAGAAGACTATTTCTATATACTCTTCTAAGAGTAATACTTGTTTTAGAGCTTCCTGTAAACGGTAGACCACCTGACACCTCAAATAAAAATGATTGGCTTTCCAGTTCGTTTTTTTTTTAAGTTTCTTCTTCTCTTGTGTTTAAATGACTGTGGTTACTGCCTTTATAATAGAAGCTTAAGCTAAAAAGCTTACAGCACCTAGTATTCCCAGGCAGTCTCCCATCCAAGTACTAACTAGGCCCAACTCTTCTTCGCTTCCGAGATCAGGCTTTCAAGGAGTGGTATGGCCGTAAGCAATCACTGCGGGCTGTAGAAGACTATTTCTAAATACTCTTCTAAGAGTAATACTTGTTTTAGAGCTGCCTGTAAACGGTAGACCACCTGACACCTCAAATGAAAATGATTGGCTTTCCAGTTCGTTTTTTTTTTTTTTGTAGTTTTTTTTTTTTAGTTTTCTTCTTCTCTTGTGTTTAAATGACTGTGGTTACTGCCTTTATAATAGAAGCTTAAGCTAAAAAGCTTACAGCACCTAGTATTCCCAGGCAGTCTCCCATCCAAGTACTAACTAGGCCCAACTCTTCTTCGCTTCCGAGATCAGACGAGATCGGGCTTTCAAGGAGTGGTATGGCCGTAAGCAATCACTGCGGGCTGTAGAAGACTATTTCTAAATACTCTTCTAAGAGTAATACTTGTTTTAGAGCTGCCTGTAAACGGTAGACCACCTGACACCTCAAATGAAAATGATTGGCTTTCCAGTTCGTTTTTTTTTGTTGTTGTTTTTTTTTTCTTAAGTTTTCTTCTTCTCTTGTGTTTACATGACTGTGGTTACTGCCTTTATAATAGAAGCTTAAGCTAAAAAGCTTACAGCACCTAGTATTCCCAGGCAGTCTCCCATCCAAGTACTAACTAGGCCCAACTCTTCTTCGCTTCCGAGATCAGACGAGATCGGGCTTTCAAGGAGTGGTATGGCCGTAAGCGATCACTGCGGGCTGTAGAAGACTATTTCTATATACTCTTCTAAGAGTAATACTTGTTTTAGAGCTGCCTGTAAACGGTAGACCACCTGACACCTCAAATAAAAATGATTGGCTTTCCAGTTCGTTTTTTTTTTAAGTTTCTTCTTCTCTTGTGTTTAAATGACTGTGGTTACTGCCTTTATAATAGAAGCTTAAGCTAAAAAGCTTACAGCACCTAGTATTCCCAGGCAGTCTCCCATCCAAGTACTAACTAGGCCCAACTCTTCTTCGCTTCCGAGATCAGACGAGATCGGGCTTTCAAGGAGTGGTATGGCCGTAAGCGATCACTGCTGGCTGTAGAAGACTATTTCTATATACTCTTCTAAGAGTAATACTTGTTTTAGAGCTTCCTGTAAACGGTAGACCACCTGACACCTCAAATAAAAATGATTGGCTTTCCAGTTCGTTTTTTTTTTAAGTTTCTTCTTCTCTTGTGTTTAAATGACTGTGGTTACTGCCTTTATAATAGAAGCTTAAGCTAAAAAGCTTACAGCACCTAGTATTCCCAGGCAGTCTCCCATCCAAGTACTAACTAGGCCCAACTCTTCTTCGCTTCCGAGATCAGGCTTTCAAGGAGTGGTATGGCCGTAAGCAATCACTGCGGGCTGTAGAAGACTATTTCTAAATACTCTTCTAAGAGTAATACTTGTTTTAGAGCTGCCTGTAAACGGTAGACCACCTGACACCTCAAATGAAAATGATTGGCTTTCCAGTTCGTTTTTTTTTTTTTTGTAGTTTTTTTTTTTTAGTTTTCTTCTTCTCTTGTGTTTAAATGACTGTGGTTACTGCCTTTATAATAGAAGCTTAAGCTAAAAAGCTTACAGCACCTAGTATTCCCAGGCAGTCTCCCATCCAAGTACTAACTAGGCCCAACTCTTCTTCGCTTCCGAGATCAGACGAGATCGGGCTTTCAAGGAGTGGTATGGCCGTAAGCAATCACTGCGGGCTGTAGAAGACTATTTCTAAATACTCTTCTAAGAGTAATACTTGTTTTAGAGCTGCCTGTAAACGGTAGACCACCTGACACCTCAAATGAAAATGATTGGCTTTCCAGTTCGTTTTTTTTTGTTGTTGTTTTTTTTTTCTTAAGTTTTCTTCTTCTCTTGTGTTTAAATGACTGTGGTTACTGCCTTTATAATAGAAGCTTAAGCTAAAAAGCTTACAGCACCTAGTATTCCCAGGCAGTCTCCCATCCAAGTACTAACTAGGCCCAACTCTTCTTCGCTTCCGAGATCAGACGAGATCGGGCTTTCAAGGAGTGGTATGGCCGTAAGCGATCACTGCTGGCTGTAGAAGACTATTTCTATATACTCTTCTAAGAGTAATACTTGTTTTAGAGCTTCCTGTAAACGGTAGACCACCTGACACCTCAAATAAAAATGATTGGCTTTCCAGTTCGTTTTTTTTTTAAGTTTCTTCTTCTCTTGTGTTTAAATGACTGTGGTTACTGCCTTTATAATAGAAGCTTAAGCTAAAAAGCTTACAGCACCTAGTATTCCCAGGCAGTCTCCCATCCAAGTACTAACTAGGCCCAACTCTTCTTCGCTTCCGAGATCAGGCTTTCAAGGAGTGGTATGGCCGTAAGCAATCACTGCGGGCTGTAGAAGACTATTTCTAAATACTCTTCTAAGAGTAATACTTGTTTTAGAGCTGCCTGTAAACGGTAGACCACCTGACACCTCAAATGAAAATGATTGGCTTTCCAGTTCGTTTTTTTTTTTTTTGTAGTTTTTTTTTTTTAGTTTTCTTCTTCTCTTGTGTTTAAATGACTGTGGTTACTGCCTTTATAATAGAAGCTTAAGCTAAAAAGCTTACAGCACCTAGTATTCCCAGGCAGTCTCCCATCCAAGTACTAACTAGGCCCAACTCTTCTTCGCTTCCGAGATCAGACGAGATCGGGCTTTCAAGGAGTGGTATGGCCGTAAGCAATCACTGCGGGCTGTAGAAGACTATTTCTAAATACTCTTCTAAGAGTAATACTTGTTTTAGAGCTGCCTGTAAACGGTAGACCACCTGACACCTCAAATGAAAATGATTGGCTTTCCAGTTCGTTTTTTTTTGTTGTTGTTTTTTTTTTCTTAAGTTTTCTTCTTCTCTTGTGTTTACATGACTGTGGTTACTGCCTTTATAATAGAAGCTTAAGCTAAAAAGCTTACAGCACCTAGTATTCCCAGGCAGTCTCCCATCCAAGTACTAACTAGGCCCAACTCTTCTTCGCTTCCGAGATCAGACGAGATCGGGCTTTCAAGGAGTGGTATGGCCGTAAGCGATCACTGCGGGCTGTAGAAGACTATTTCTATATACTCTTCTAAGAGTAATACTTGTTTTAGAGCTGCCTGTAAACGGTAGACCACCTGACACCTCAAATAAAAATGATTGGCTTTCCAGTTCGTTTTTTTTTTAAGTTTCTTCTTCTCTTGTGTTTAAATGACTGTGGTTACTGCCTTTATAATAGAAGCTTAAGCTAAAAAGCTTACAGCACCTAGTATTCCCAGGCAGTCTCCCATCCAAGTACTAACTAGGCCCAACTCTTCTTCGCTTCCGAGATCAGACGAGATCGGGCTTTCAAGGAGTGGTATGGCCGTAAGCGATCACTGCTGGCTGTAGAAGACTATTTCTATATACTCTTCTAAGAGTAATACTTGTTTTAGAGCTTCCTGTAAACGGTAGACCACCTGACACCTCAAATAAAAATGATTGGCTTTCCAGTTCGTTTTTTTTTTAAGTTTCTTCTTCTCTTGTGTTTAAATGACTGTGGTTACTGCCTTTATAATAGAAGCTTAAGCTAAAAAGCTTACAGCACCTAGTATTCCCAGGCAGTCTCCCATCCAAGTACTAACTAGGCCCAACTCTTCTTCGCTTCCGAGATCAGGCTTTCAAGGAGTGGTATGGCCGTAAGCAATCACTGCGGGCTGTAGAAGACTATTTCTAAATACTCTTCTAAGAGTAATACTTGTTTTAGAGCTGCCTGTAAACGGTAGACCACCTGACACCTCAAATGAAAATGATTGGCTTTCCAGTTCGTTTTTTTTTTTTTTGTAGTTTTTTTTTTTTAGTTTTCTTCTTCTCTTGTGTTTAAATGACTGTGGTTACTGCCTTTATAATAGAAGCTTAAGCTAAAAAGCTTACAGCACCTAGTATTCCCAGGCAGTCTCCCATCCAAGTACTAACTAGGCCCAACTCTTCTTCGCTTCCGAGATCAGACGAGATCGGGCTTTCAAGGAGTGGTATGGCCGTAAGCAATCACTGCGGGCTGTAGAAGACTATTTCTAAATACTCTTCTAAGAGTAATACTTGTTTTAGAGCTGCCTGTAAACGGTAGACCACCTGACACCTCAAATAAAAATGATTGGCTTTCCAGTTCGTTTTTTTTTTAAGTTTCTTCTTCTCTTGTGTTTAAATGACTGTGGTTACTGCCTTTATAATAGAAGCTTAAGCTAAAAAGCTTACAGCACCTAGTATTCCCAGGCAGTCTCCCATCCAAGTACTAACTAGGCCCAATTCTTCTTCGCTTCCGAGATCAGGCTTTCAAGGAGTGGTATGGCCGTAAGCAATCACTGCGGGCTGTAGAAGACTATTTCTAAATACTCTTCTAAGAGTAATACTTGTTTTAGAGCTGCCTGTAAACGGTAGACCACCTGACACCTCAAATGAAAATGATTGGCTTTCCAGTTCGTTTTTTTTTGTTGTTGTTTTTTTTTTCTTAAGTTTTCTTCTTCTCTTGTGTTTAAATGACTGTGGTTACTGCCTTTATAATAGAAGCTTAAGCTAAAAAGCTTACAGCACCTAGTATTCCCAGGCAGTCTCCCATCCAAGTACTAACTAGGCCCAACTCTTCTTCGCTTCCGAGATCAGACGAGATCGGGCTTTCAAGGAGTGGTATGGCCGTAAGCAATCACTGCGGGCTGTAGAAGACTATTTCTAAATACTCTTCTAAGAGTAATACTTGTTTTAGAGCTGCCTGTAAACGGTAGACCACCTGACACCTCAAATGAAAATGATTGGCTTTCCAGTTCGTTTTTTTTTGTTGTTGTTTTTTTTTTCTTAAGTTTTCTTCTTCTCTTGTGTTTAAATGACTGTGGTTACTGCCTTTATAATAGAAGCTTAAGCTAAAAAGCTTACAGCACCTAGTATTCCCAGGCAGTCTCCCATCCAAGTACTAACTAGGCCCAACTCTTCTTCGCTTCCGAGATCAGACGAGATCGGGCTTTCAAGGAGTGGTATGGCCGTAAGCGATCACTGCTGGCTGTAGAAGACTATTTCTATATACTCTTCTAAGAGTAATACTTGTTTTAGAGCTTCCTGTAAACGGTAGACCACCTGACACCTCAAATAAAAATGATTGGCTTTCCAGTTCGTTTTTTTTTTAAGTTTCTTCTTCTCTTGTGTTTAAATGACTGTGGTTACTGCCTTTATAATAGAAGCTTAAGCTAAAAAGCTTACAGCACCTAGTATTCCCAGGCAGTCTCCCATCCAAGTACTAACTAGGCCCAACTCTTCTTCGCTTCCGAGATCAGGCTTTCAAGGAGTGGTATGGCCGTAAGCAATCACTGCGGGCTGTAGAAGACTATTTCTAAATACTCTTCTAAGAGTAATACTTGTTTTAGAGCTGCCTGTAAACGGTAGACCACCTGACACCTCAAATGAAAATGATTGGCTTTCCAGTTCGTTTTTTTTTTTTTTGTAGTTTTTTTTTTTTAGTTTTCTTCTTCTCTTGTGTTTAAATGACTGTGGTTACTGCCTTTATAATAGAAGCTTAAGCTAAAAAGCTTACAGCACCTAGTATTCCCAGGCAGTCTCCCATCCAAGTACTAACTAGGCCCAACTCTTCTTCGCTTCCGAGATCAGACGAGATCGGGCTTTCAAGGAGTGGTATGGCCGTAAGCAATCACTGCGGGCTGTAGAAGACTATTTCTAAATACTCTTCTAAGAGTAATACTTGTTTTAGAGCTGCCTGTAAACGGTAGACCACCTGACACCTCAAATGAAAATGATTGGCTTTCCAGTTCGTTTTTTTTTTGTTGTTGTTTTTTTTTTCTTAAGTTTTCTTCTTCTCTTGTGTTTACATGACTGTGGTTACTGCCTTTATAATAGAAGCTTAAGCTAAAAAGCTTACAGCACCTAGTATTCCCAGGCAGTCTCCCATCCAAGTACTAACTAGGCCCAACTCTTCTTCGCTTCCGAGATCAGACGAGATCGGGCTTTCAAGGAGTGGTATGGCCGTAAGCGATCACTGCTGGCTGTAGAAGACTATTTCTATATACTCTTCTAAGAGTAATACTTGTTTTAGAGCTTCCTGTAAACGGTAGACCACCTGACACCTCAAATAAAAATGATTGGCTTTCCAGTTCGTTTTTTTTTTAAGTTTCTTCTTCTCTTGTGTTTAAATGACTGTGGTTACTGCCTTTATAATAGAAGCTTAAGCTAAAAAGCTTACAGCACCTAGTATTCCCAGGCAGTCTCCCATCCAAGTACTAACTAGGCCCAACTCTTCTTCGCTTCCGAGATCAGGCTTTCAAGGAGTGGTATGGCCGTAAGCAATCACTGCGGGCTGTAGAAGACTATTTCTAAATACTCTTCTAAGAGTAATACTTGTTTTAGAGCTGCCTGTAAACGGTAGACCACCTGACACCTCAAATGAAAATGATTGGCTTTCCAGTTCGTTTTTTTTTGTTGTTGTTTTTTTTTTCTTAAGTTTTCTTCTTCTCTTGTGTTTAAATGACTGTGGTTACTGCCTTTATAATAGAAGCTTAAGCTAAAAAGCTTACAGCACCTAGTATTCCCAGGCAGTCTCCCATCCAAGTACTAACTAGGCCCAACTCTTCTTCGCTTCCGAGATCAGACGAGATCGGGCTTTCAAGGAGTGGTATGGCCGTAAGCAATCACTGCGGGCTGTAGAAGACTATTTCTAAATACTCTTCTAAGAGTAATACTTGTTTTAGAGCTGCCTGTAAACGGTAGACCACCTGACACCTCAAATGAAAATGATTGGCTTTCCAGTTCGTTTTTTTTTGTTGTTGTTTTTTTTTTCTTAAGTTTTCTTCTTCTCTTGTGTTTAAATGACTGTGGTTACTGCCTTTATAATAGAAGCTTAAGCTAAAAAGCTTACAGCACCTAGTATTCCCAGGCAGTCTCCCATCCAAGTACTAACTAGGCCCAACTCTTCTTCGCTTCCGAGATCAGACGAGATCGGGCTTTCAAGGAGTGGTATGGCCGTAAGCGATCACTGCTGGCTGTAGAAGACTATTTCTATATACTCTTCTAAGAGTAATACTTGTTTTAGAGCTTCCTGTAAACGGTAGACCACCTGACACCTCAAATAAAAATGATTGGCTTTCCAGTTCGTTTTTTTTTTAAGTTTCTTCTTCTCTTGTGTTTAAATGACTGTGGTTACTGCCTTTATAATAGAAGCTTAAGCTAAAAAGCTTACAGCACCTAGTATTCCCAGGCAGTCTCCCATCCAAGTACTAACTAGGCCCAACTCTTCTTCGCTTCCGAGATCAGGCTTTCAAGGAGTGGTATGGCCGTAAGCAATCACTGCGGGCTGTAGAAGACTATTTCTAAATACTCTTCTAAGAGTAATACTTGTTTTAGAGCTGCCTGTAAACGGTAGACCACCTGACACCTCAAATGAAAATGATTGGCTTTCCAGTTCGTTTTTTTTTTTTTTGTAGTTTTTTTTTTTTAGTTTTCTTCTTCTCTTGTGTTTAAATGACTGTGGTTACTGCCTTTATAATAGAAGCTTAAGCTAAAAAGCTTACAGCACCTAGTATTCCCAGGCAGTCTCCCATCCAAGTACTAACTAGGCCCAACTCTTCTTCGCTTCCGAGATCAGACGAGATCGGGCTTTCAAGGAGTGGTATGGCCGTAAGCAATCACTGCGGGCTGTAGAAGACTATTTCTAAATACTCTTCTAAGAGTAATACTTGTTTTAGAGCTGCCTGTAAACGGTAGACCACCTGACACCTCAAATGAAAATGATTGGCTTTCCAGTTCGTTTTTTTTTGTTGTTGTTTTTTTTTTCTTAAGTTTTCTTCTTCTCTTGTGTTTACATGACTGTGGTTACTGCCTTTATAATAGAAGCTTAAGCTAAAAAGCTTACAGCACCTAGTATTCCCAGGCAGTCTCCCATCCAAGTACTAACTAGGCCCAACTCTTCTTCGCTTCCGAGATCAGACGAGATCGGGCTTTCAAGGAGTGGTATGGCCGTAAGCGATCACTGCGGGCTGTAGAAGACTATTTCTATATACTCTTCTAAGAGTAATACTTGTTTTAGAGCTGCCTGTAAACGGTAGACCACCTGACACCTCAAATAAAAATGATTGGCTTTCCAGTTCGTTTTTTTTTTAAGTTTCTTCTTCTCTTGTGTTTAAATGACTGTGGTTACTGCCTTTATAATAGAAGCTTAAGCTAAAAAGCTTACAGCACCTAGTATTCCCAGGCAGTCTCCCATCCAAGTACTAACTAGGCCCAACTCTTCTTCGCTTCCGAGATCAGACGAGATCGGGCTTTCAAGGAGTGGTATGGCCGTAAGCAATCACTGCGGGCTGTAGAAGACTATTTCTATATACTCTTCTAAGAGTAATACTTGTTTTAGAGCTTCCTGTAAACGGTAGACCACCTGACACCTCAAATAAAAATGATTGGCTTTCCAGTTCGTTTTTTTTTTAAGTTTCTTCTTCTCTTGTGTTTAAATGACTGTGGTTACTGCCTTTATAATAGAAGCTTAAGCTAAAAAGCTTACAGCACCTAGTATTCCCAGGCAGTCTCCCATCCAAGTACTAACTAGGCCCAACTCTTCTTCGCTTCCGAGATCAGGCTTTCAAGGAGTGGTATGGCCGTAAGCAATCACTGCGGGCTGTAGAAGACTATTTCTAAATACTCTTCTAAGAGTAATACTTGTTTTAGAGCTGCCTGTAAACGGTAGACCACCTGACACCTCAAATGAAAATGATTGGCTTTCCAGTTCGTTTTTTTTTGTTGTTGTTTTTTTTTTCTTAAGTTTTCTTCTTCTCTTGTGTTTAAATGACTGTGGTTACTGCCTTTATAATAGAAGCTTAAGCTAAAAAGCTTACAGCACCTAGTATTCCCAGGCAGTCTCCCATCCAAGTACTAACTAGGCCCAACTCTTCTTCGCTTCCGAGATCAGACGAGATCGGGCTTTCAAGGAGTGGTATGGCCGTAAGCGATCACTGCTGGCTGTAGAAGACTATTTCTATATACTCTTCTAAGAGTAATACTTGTTTTAGAGCTTCCTGTAAACGGTAGACCACCTGACACCTCAAATAAAAATGATTGGCTTTCCAGTTCGTTTTTTTTTTAAGTTTCTTCTTCTCTTGTGTTTAAATGACTGTGGTTACTGCCTTTATAATAGAAGCTTAAGCTAAAAAGCTTACAGCACCTAGTATTCCCAGGCAGTCTCCCATCCAAGTACTAACTAGGCCCAACTCTTCTTCGCTTCCGAGATCAGGCTTTCAAGGAGTGGTATGGCCGTAAGCAATCACTGCGGGCTGTAGAAGACTATTTCTAAATACTCTTCTAAGAGTAATACTTGTTTTAGAGCTGCCTGTAAACGGTAGACCACCTGACACCTCAAATGAAAATGATTGGCTTTCCAGTTCGTTTTTTTTTTTTTTGTAGTTTTTTTTTTTTAGTTTTCTTCTTCTCTTGTGTTTAAATGACTGTGGTTACTGCCTTTATAATAGAAGCTTAAGCTAAAAAGCTTACAGCACCTAGTATTCCCAGGCAGTCTCCCATCCAAGTACTAACTAGGCCCAACTCTTCTTCGCTTCCGAGATCAGACGAGATCGGGCTTTCAAGGAGTGGTATGGCCGTAAGCAATCACTGCGGGCTGTAGAAGACTATTTCTAAATACTCTTCTAAGAGTAATACTTGTTTTAGAGCTGCCTGTAAACGGTAGACCACCTGACACCTCAAATGAAAATGATTGGCTTTCCAGTTCGTTTTTTTTTGTTGTTGTTTTTTTTTTCTTAAGTTTTCTTCTTCTCTTGTGTTTACATGACTGTGGTTACTGCCTTTATAATAGAAGCTTAAGCTAAAAAGCTTACAGCACCTAGTATTCCCAGGCAGTCTCCCATCCAAGTACTAACTAGGCCCAACTCTTCTTCGCTTCCGAGATCAGACGAGATCGGGCTTTCAAGGAGTGGTATGGCCGTAAGCGATCACTGCGGGCTGTAGAAGACTATTTCTATATACTCTTCTAAGAGTAATACTTGTTTTAGAGCTGCCTGTAAACGGTAGACCACCTGACACCTCAAATAAAAATGATTGGCTTTCCAGTTCGTTTTTTTTTTAAGTTTCTTCTTCTCTTGTGTTTAAATGACTGTGGTTACTGCCTTTATAATAGAAGCTTAAGCTAAAAAGCTTACAGCACCTAGTATTCCCAGGCAGTCTCCCATCCAAGTACTAACTAGGCCCAACTCTTCTTCGCTTCCGAGATCAGACGAGATCGGGCTTTCAAGGAGTGGTATGGCCGTAAGCAATCACTGCGGGCTGTAGAAGACTATTTCTATATACTCTTCTAAGAGTAATACTTGTTTTAGAGCTGCCTGTAAACGGTAGACCACCTGACACCTCAAATAAAAATGATTGGCTTTCCAGTTCGTTTTTTTTTGTTGTTGTTTTTTTTTTCTTAAGTTTTCTTCTTCTCTTGTGTTTAAATGACTGTGGTTACTGCCTTTATAATAGAAGCTTAAGCTAAAAAGCTTACAGCACCTAGTATTCCCAGGCAGTCTCCCATCCAAGTACTAACGAGGCCCAACTCTTCTTCGCTTCCGAGATCAGACGAGATCGGGCTTTCAAGGAGTGGTATGGCCGTAAGCGATCACTGCTGGCTGTAGAAGACTATTTCTATATACTCTTCTAAGAGTAATACTTGTTTTAGAGCTGCCTGTAAACGGTAGACCACCTGACACCTCAAATAAAAATGATTGGCTTTCCAGTTCGTTTTTTTTTTAAGTTTCTTCTTCTCTTGTGTTTAAATGACTGTGGTTACTGCCTTTATAATAGAAGCTTAAGCTAAAAAGCTTACAGCACCTAGTATTCCCAGGCAGTCTCCCATCCAAGTACTAACTAGGCCCAACTCTTCTTCGCTTCCGAGATCAGACGAGATCGGGCTTTCAAGGAGTGGTATGGCCGTAAGCAATCACTGCGGGCTGTAGAAGACTATTTCTAAATACTCTTCTAAGAGTAATACTTGTTTTAGAGCTGCCTGTAAACGGTAGACCACCTGACACCTCAAATGAAAATGATTGGCTTTCCAGTTCGTTTTTTTGCTGTTGTTTTTTTTTTCTTAAGTTTTCTTCTTCTCTTGTGTTTACATGACTGTGGTTACTGCCTTTATAATAGAAGCTTAAGCTAAAGAGCTTACAGCACCTAGTATTCCCAGGCAGTCTCCCATCCAAGTACTAACTAGGCCCAACTCTTCTTCGCTTCCGAGATCAGACGAGATCGGGCTTTCAAGGAGTGGTATGGCCGTAAGCGATCACTGCGGGCTGTAGAAGACTATTTCTATATACTCTTCTAAGAGTAATACTTGTTTTAGAGCTGCCTGTAAACGGTAGACCACCTGACACCTCAAATGAAAATGATTGGCTTTCCAGTTCGTTTTTTTTTTAAGTTTCTTCTTCTCTTGTGTTTAAATGACTGTGGTTACTGCCTTTATAATAGAAGCTTAAGCTAAAAAGCTTACAGAACCTAGTATTCCCAGGCAGTCTCCCATCCAAGTACTAACTAGGCCCAACTCTTCTTCGCTTCCGAGATCAGACGAGATCGGGCTTTCAAGGAGTGGTATGGCCGTAAGCGATCACTGCGGGCTGTAGAAGACTATTTCTATATACTCTTCTAAGAGTAATACTTGTTTTAGAGCTGCCTGTAAACGGTAGACCACCTGACACCTCAAATAAAAATGATTGGCTTTCCAGTTCGTTTTTTTTTTAAGTTTCTTCTTCTCTTGTGTTTAAATGACTGTGGTTACTGCCTTTATAATAGAAGCTTAAGCTAAAAAGCTTACAGCACCTAGTATTCCCAGGCAGTCTCCCATCCAAGTACTAACGAGGCCCAACTCTTCTTTGCTTCCGAGATCAGACGAGATCGGGCTTTCAAGGAGTGGTATGGCCGTAAGCGATCACTGCTGGCTGTAGAAGACTATTTCTATATACTCTTCTAAGAGTAATACTTGTTTTAGAGCTGCCTGTAAACGGTAGACCACCTGACACCTCAAATAAAAATGATTGGCTTTCCAGTTCGTTTTTTTTTGTTGTTGTTTTTTTTTTCTTAAGTTTTCTTCTTCTCTTGTGTTTAAATGACTGTGGTTACTGCCTTTATAATAGAAGCTTAAGCTAAAAAGCTTACAGCACCTAGTATTCCCAGGCAGTCTCCCATCCAAGTACTAACTAGGCCCAACTCTTCTTCGCTTCCGAGATCAGACGAGATCGGGCTTTCAAGGAGTGGTATGGCCGTAAGCGATCACTGCTGGCTGTAGAAGACTATTTCTATATACTCTTCTAAGAGTAATACTTGTTTTAGAGCTTCCTGTAAACGGTAGACCACCTGACACCTCAAATAAAAATGATTGGCTTTCCAGTTCGTTTTTTTTTTAAGTTTCTTCTTCTCTTGTGTTTAAATGACTGTGGTTACTGCCTTTATAATAGAAGCTTAAGCTAAAAAGCTTACAGCACCTAGTATTCCCAGGCAGTCTCCCATCCAAGTACTAACTAGGCCCAACTCTTCTTCGCTTCCGAGATCAGGCTTTCAAGGAGTGGTATGGCCGTAAGCAATCACTGCGGGCTGTAGAAGACTATTTCTAAATACTCTTCTAAGAGTAATACTTGTTTTAGAGCTGCCTGTAAACGGTAGACCACCTGACACCTCAAATGAAAATGATTGGCTTTCCAGTTCGTTTTTTTTTTTTTTGTAGTTTTTTTTTTTTAGTTTTCTTCTTCTCTTGTGTTTAAATGACTGTGGTTACTGCCTTTATAATAGAAGCTTAAGCTAAAAAGCTTACAGCACCTAGTATTCCCAGGCAGTCTCCCATCCAAGTACTAACTAGGCCCAACTCTTCTTCGCTTCCGAGATCAGACGAGATCGGGCTTTCAAGGAGTGGTATGGCCGTAAGCAAACACTGCGGGCTGTAGAAGACTATTTCTAAATACTCTTCTAAGAGTAATACTTGTTTTAGAGCTGCCTGTAAACGGTAGACCACCTGACACCTCAAATGAAAATGATTGGCTTTCCAGTTCGTTTTTTTTTTAAGTTTCTTCTTCTCTTGTGTTTAAATGACTGTGGTTACTGCCTTTATAATAGAAGCTTAAGCTAAAAAGCTTACAGCACCTAGTATTCCCAGGCAGTCTCCCATCCAAGTACTAACTAGGCCCAACTCTTCTTCGCTTCCGAGATCATACGAGATCGGGCTTTCAAGGAGTGGTATGGCCGTAAGCAATCACTGCGGGCTGTAGAAGACTATTTCTAAATACTCTTCTAAGAGTAATACTTGTTTTAGAGCTGCCTGTAAACGGTAGACCACCTGACACCTCAAATGAAAATGATTGGCTTTCCAGTTCGTTTTTTTGCTGTTGTTTTTTTTTTCTTAAGTTTTCTTCTTCTCTTGTGTTTACATGACTGTGGTTACTGCCTTTATAATAGAAGCTTAAGCTAAAGAGCTTACAGCACCTAGTATTCCCAGGCAGTCTCCCATCCAAGTACTAACGAGGCCCAACTCTTCTTCGCTTCCGAGATCAGACGAGATCGGGCTTTCAAGGAGTGGTATGGCCGTAAGCGATCACTGCTGGCTGTAGAAGACTATTTCTATATACTCTTCTAAGAGTAATACTTGTTTTAGAGCTGCCTGTAAACGGTAGACCACCTGACACCTCAAATAAAAATGATTGGCTTTCCAGTTCGTTTTTTTTTTAAGTTTCTTCTTCTCTTGTGTTTAAATGACTGTGGTTACTGCCTTTATAATAGAAGCTTAAGCTAAAAAGCTTACAGCACCTAGTATTCCCAGGCAGTCTCCCATCCAAGTACTAACTAGGCCCAACTCTTCTTCGCTTCCGAGATCAGGCTTTCAAGGAGTGGTATGGCCGTAAGCAATCACTGCGGGCTGTAGAAGACTATTTCTAAATACTCTTCTAAGAGTAATACTTGTTTTAGAGCTGCCTGTAAACGGTAGACCACCTGACACCTCAAATGAAAATGATTGGCTTTCCAGTTCGTTTTTTTTTTTTTTGTAGTTTTTTTTTTTTAGTTTTCTTCTTCTCTTGTGTTTAAATGACTGTGGTTACTGCCTTTATAATAGAAGCTTAAGCTAAAAAGCTTACAGCACCTAGTATTCCCAGGCAGTCTCCCATCCAAGTACTAACTAGGCCCAACTCTTCTTCGCTTCCGAGATCAGACGAGATCGGGCTTTCAAGGAGTGGTATGGCCG
The DNA here is from genome assembly GCF_029633855.1 of Hoplias malabaricus. Taxonomy (NCBI): domain Eukaryota; kingdom Metazoa; phylum Chordata; class Actinopteri; order Characiformes; family Erythrinidae; genus Hoplias; species Hoplias malabaricus. The sequence goes on from NW_027100813.1 coordinate 101,794, forward strand.
TAAGCAATCACTGCGGGCTGTAGAAGACTATTTCTAAATACTCTTCTAAGAGTAATACTTGTTTTAGAGCTGCCTGTAAACGGTAGACCACCTGACACCTCAAATGAAAATGATTGGCTTTCCAGTTCGTTTTTTTTTGTTGTTGTTTTTTTTTTCTTAAGTTTTCTTCTTCTCTTCTGTTTACATGACTGTGGTTACTGCCTTTATAATAGAAGCTTAAGCTAAAAAGCTTACAGCACCTAGTATTCCCAGGCAGTCTCCCATCCAAGTACTAACTAGGCCCAACTCTTCTTCGCTTCCGAGATCAGACGAGATCGGGCTTTCAAGGAGTGGTATGGCCGTAAGCGATCACTGCGGGCTGTAGAAGACTATTTCTATATACTCTTCTAAGAGTAATACTTGTTTTAGAGCTGCCTGTAAACGGTAGACCACCTGACACCTCAAATAAAAATGATTGGCTTTCCAGTTCGTTTTTTTTTTAAGTTTCTTCTTCTCTTGTGTTTAAATGACTGTGGTTACTGCCTTTATAATAGAAGCTTAAGCTAAAAAGCTTACAGCACCTAGTATTCCCAGGCAGTCTCCCATCCAAGTACTAACTAGGCCCAACTCTTCTTCGCTTCCGAGATCAGACGAGATCGGGCTTTCAAGGAGTGGTATGGCCGTAAGCAATCACTGCGGGCTGTAGAAGACTATTTCTATATACTCTTCTAAGAGTAATACTTGTTTTAGAGCTGCCTGTAAACGGTAGACCACCTGACACCTCAAATAAAAATGATTGGCTTTCCAGTTCGTTTTTTTTTGTTGTTGTTTTTTTTTTCTTAAGTTTTCTTCTTCTCTTGTGTTTAAATGACTGTGGTTACTGCCTTTATAATAGAAGCTTAAGCTAAAAAGCTTACAGCACCTAGTATTCCCAGGCAGTCTCCCATCCAAGTACTAACGAGGCCCAACTCTTCTTCGCTTCCGAGATCAGACGAGATCGGGCTTTCAAGGAGTGGTATGGCCGTAAGCGATCACTGCTGGCTGTAGAAGACTATTTCTATATACTCTTCTAAGAGTAATACTTGTTTTAGAGCTGCCTGTAAACGGTAGACCACCTGACACCTCAAATAAAAATGATTGGCTTTCCAGTTCGTTTTTTTTTTAAGTTTCTTCTTCTCTTGTGTTTAAATGACTGTGGTTACTGCCTTTATAATAGAAGCTTAAGCTAAAAAGCTTACAGCACCTAGTATTCCCAGGCAGTCTCCCATCCAAGTACTAACTAGGCCCAACTCTTCTTCGCTTCCGAGATCAGACGAGATCGGGCTTTCAAGGAGTGGTATGGCCGTAAGCAATCACTGCGGGCTGTAGAAGACTATTTCTAAATACTCTTCTAAGAGTAATACTTGTTTTAGAGCTGCCTGTAAACGGTAGACCACCTGACACCTCAAATGAAAATGATTGGCTTTCCAGTTCGTTTTTTTGCTGTTGTTTTTTTTTTCTTAAGTTTTCTTCTTCTCTTGTGTTTACATGACTGTGGTTACTGCCTTTATAATAGAAGCTTAAGCTAAAGAGCTTACAGCACCTAGTATTCCCAGGCAGTCTCCCATCCAAGTACTAACTAGGCCCAACTCTTCTTCGCTTCCGAGATCAGACGAGATCGGGCTTTCAAGGAGTGGTATGGCCGTAAGCGATCACTGCGGGCTGTAGAAGACTATTTCTATATACTCTTCTAAGAGTAATACTTGTTTTAGAGCTGCCTGTAAACGGTAGACCACCTGACACCTCAAATGAAAATGATTGGCTTTCCAGTTCGTTTTTTTTTTAAGTTTCTTCTTCTCTTGTGTTTAAATGACTGTGGTTACTGCCTTTATAATAGAAGCTTAAGCTAAAAAGCTTACAGAACCTAGTATTCCCAGGCAGTCTCCCATCCAAGTACTAACTAGGCCCAACTCTTCTTCGCTTCCGAGATCAGACGAGATCGGGCTTTCAAGGAGTGGTATGGCCGTAAGCGATCACTGCGGGCTGTAGAAGACTATTTCTATATACTCTTCTAAGAGTAATACTTGTTTTAGAGCTGCCTGTAAACGGTAGACCACCTGACACCTCAAATAAAAATGATTGGCTTTCCAGTTCGTTTTTTTTTTAAGTTTCTTCTTCTCTTGTGTTTAAATGACTGTGGTTACTGCCTTTATAATAGAAGCTTAAGCTAAAAAGCTTACAGCACCTAGTATTCCCAGGCAGTCTCCCATCCAAGTACTAACGAGGCCCAACTCTTCTTCGCTTCCGAGATCAGACGAGATCGGGCTTTCAAGGAGTGGTATGGCCGTAAGCGATCACTGCTGGCTGTAGAAGACTATTTCTATATACTCTTCTAAGAGTAATACTTGTTTTAGAGCTGCCTGTAAACGGTAGACCACCTGACACCTCAAATAAAAATGATTGGCTTTCCAGTTCGTTTTTTTTTGTTGTTGTTTTTTTTTTCTTAAGTTTTCTTCTTCTCTTGTGTTTAAATGACTGTGGTTACTGCCTTTATAATAGAAGCTTAAGCTAAAAAGCTTACAGCACCTAGTATTCCCAGGCAGTCTCCCATCCAAGTACTAACTAGGCCCAACTCTTCTTCGCTTCCGAGATCAGACGAGATCGGGCTTTCAAGGAGTGGTATGGCCGTAAGCGATCACTGCTGGCTGTAGAAGACTATTTCTATATACTCTTCTAAGAGTAATACTTGTTTTAGAGCTTCCTGTAAACGGTAGACCACCTGACACCTCAAATAAAAATGATTGGCTTTCCAGTTCGTTTTTTTTTTAAGTTTCTTCTTCTCTTGTGTTTAAATGACTGTGGTTACTGCCTTTATAATAGAAGCTTAAGCTAAAAAGCTTACAGCACCTAGTATTCCCAGGCAGTCTCCCATCCAAGTACTAACTAGGCCCAACTCTTCTTCGCTTCCGAGATCAGGCTTTCAAGGAGTGGTATGGCCGTAAGCAATCACTGCGGGCTGTAGAAGACTATTTCTAAATACTCTTCTAAGAGTAATACTTGTTTTAGAGCTGCCTGTAAACGGTAGACCACCTGACACCTCAAATGAAAATGATTGGCTTTCCAGTTCGTTTTTTTTTTTTTTGTAGTTTTTTTTTTTTAGTTTTCTTCTTCTCTTGTGTTTAAATGACTGTGGTTACTGCCTTTATAATAGAAGCTTAAGCTAAAAAGCTTACAGCACCTAGTATTCCCAGGCAGTCTCCCATCCAAGTACTAACTAGGCCCAACTCTTCTTCGCTTCCGAGATCAGACGAGATCGGGCTTTCAAGGAGTGGTATGGCCGTAAGCAATCACTGCGGGCTGTAGAAGACTATTTCTAAATACTCTTCTAAGAGTAATACTTGTTTTAGAGCTGCCTGTAAACGGTAGACCACCTGACACCTCAAATGAAAATGATTGGCTTTCCAGTTCGTTTTTTTTTTAAGTTTCTTCTTCTCTTGTGTTTAAATGACTGTGGTTACTGCCTTTATAATAGAAGCTTAAGCTAAAAAGCTTACAGCACCTAGTATTCCCAGGCAGTCTCCCATCCAAGTACTAACTAGGCCCAACTCTTCTTCGCTTCCGAGATCATACGAGATCGGGCTTTCAAGGAGTGGTATGGCCGTAAGCAATCACTGCGGGCTGTAGAAGACTATTTCTAAATACTCTTCTAAGAGTAATACTTGTTTTAGAGCTGCCTGTAAACGGTAGACCACCTGACACCTCAAATGAAAATGATTGGCTTTCCAGTTCGTTTTTTTGCTGTTGTTTTTTTTTTCTTAAGTTTTCTTCTTCTCTTGTGTTTACATGACTGTGGTTACTGCCTTTATAATAGAAGCTTAAGCTAAAGAGCTTACAGCACCTAGTATTCCCAGGCAGTCTCCCATCCAAGTACTAACGAGGCCCAACTCTTCTTCGCTTCCGAGATCAGACGAGATCGGGCTTTCAAGGAGTGGTATGGCCGTAAGCGATCACTGCTGGCTGTAGAAGACTATTTCTATATACTCTTCTAAGAGTAATACTTGTTTTAGAGCTGCCTGTAAACGGTAGACCACCTGACACCTCAAATAAAAATGATTGGCTTTCCAGTTCGTTTTTTTTTGTTGTTGTTTTTTTTTTCTTAAGTTTTCTTCTTCTCTTGTGTTTAAATGACTGTGGTTACTGCCTTTATAATAGAAGCTTAAGCTAAAAAGCTTACAGCACCTAGTATTCCCAGGCAGTCTCCCATCCAAGTACTAACTAGGCCCAACTCTTCTTCGCTTCCGAGATCAGACGAGATCGGGCTTTCAAGGAGTGGTATGGCCGTAAGCGATCACTGCTGGCTGTAGAAGACTATTTCTATATACTCTTCTAAGAGTAATACTTGTTTTAGAGCTTCCTGTAAACGGTAGACCACCTGACACCTCAAATAAAAATGATTGGCTTTCCAGTTCGTTTTTTTTTTAAGTTTCTTCTTCTCTTGTGTTTAAATGACTGTGGTTACTGCCTTTATAATAGAAGCTTAAGCTAAAAAGCTTACAGCACCTAGTATTCCCAGGCAGTCTCCCATCCAAGTACTAACTAGGCCCAACTCTTCTTCGCTTCCGAGATCAGGCTTTCAAGGAGTGGTATGGCCGTAAGCAATCACTGCGGGCTGTAGAAGACTATTTCTAAATACTCTTCTAAGAGTAATACTTGTTTTAGAGCTGCCTGTAAACGGTAGACCACCTGACACCTCAAATGAAAATGATTGGCTTTCCAGTTCGTTTTTTTTTTTTTTGTAGTTTTTTTTTTTTAGTTTTCTTCTTCTCTTGTGTTTAAATGACTGTGGTTACTGCCTTTATAATAGAAGCTTAAGCTAAAAAGCTTACAGCACCTAGTATTCCCAGGCAGTCTCCCATCCAAGTACTAACTAGGCCCAACTCTTCTTCGCTTCCGAGATCATACGAGATCGGGCTTTCAAGGAGTGGTATGGCCGTAAGCAATCACTGCGGGCTGTAGAAGACTATTTCTAAATACTCTTCTAAGAGTAATACTTGTTTTAGAGCTGCCTGTAAACGGTAGACCACCTGACACCTCAAATGAAAATGATTGGCTTTCCAGTTCGTTTTTTTGCTGTTGTTTTTTTTTTCTTAAGTTTTCTTCTTCTCTTGTGTTTACATGACTGTGGTTACTGCCTTTATAATAGAAGCTTAAGCTAAAGAGCTTACAGCACCTAGTATTCCCAGGCAGTCTCCCATCCAAGTACTAACGAGGCCCAACTCTTCTTCGCTTCCGAGATCAGACGAGATCGGGCTTTCAAGGAGTGGTATGGCCGTAAGCGATCACTGCTGGCTGTAGAAGACTATTTCTATATACTCTTCTAAGAGTAATACTTGTTTTAGAGCTGCCTGTAAACGGTAGACCACCTGACACCTCAAATAAAAATGATTGGCTTTCCAGTTCGTTTTTTTTTGTTGTTGTTTTTTTTTTCTTAAGTTTTCTTCTTCTCTTGTGTTTAAATGACTGTGGTTACTGCCTTTATAATAGAAGCTTAAGCTAAAAAGCTTACAGCACCTAGTATTCCCAGGCAGTCTCCCATCCAAGTACTAACTAGGCCCAACTCTTCTTCGCTTCCGAGATCAGACGAGATCGGGCTTTCAAGGAGTGGTATGGCCGTAAGCGATCACTGCTGGCTGTAGAAGACTATTTCTATATACTCTTCTAAGAGTAATACTTGTTTTAGAGCTTCCTGTAAACGGTAGACCACCTGACACCTCAAATAAAAATGATTGGCTTTCCAGTTCGTTTTTTTTTTAAGTTTCTTCTTCTCTTGTGTTTAAATGACTGTGGTTACTGCCTTTATAATAGAAGCTTAAGCTAAAAAGCTTACAGCACCTAGTATTCCCAGGCAGTCTCCCATCCAAGTACTAACTAGGCCCAACTCTTCTTCGCTTCCGAGATCAGGCTTTCAAGGAGTGGTATGGCCGTAAGCAATCACTGCGGGCTGTAGAAGACTATTTCTAAATACTCTTCTAAGAGTAATACTTGTTTTAGAGCTGCCTGTAAACGGTAGACCACCTGACACCTCAAATGAAAATGATTGGCTTTCCAGTTCGTTTTTTTTTTTTTTGTAGTTTTTTTTTTTTAGTTTTCTTCTTCTCTTGTGTTTAAATGACTGTGGTTACTGCCTTTATAATAGAAGCTTAAGCTAAAAAGCTTACAGCACCTAGTATTCCCAGGCAGTCTCCCATCCAAGTACTAACTAGGCCCAACTCTTCTTCGCTTCCGAGATCAGACGAGATCGGGCTTTCAAGGAGTGGTATGGCCGTAAGCAATCACTGCGGGCTGTAGAAGACTATTTCTAAATACTCTTCTAAGAGTAATACTTGTTTTAGAGCTGCCTGTAAACGGTAGACCACCTGACACCTCAAATGAAAATGATTGGCTTTCCAGTTCGTTTTTTTTTGTTGTTGTTTTTTTTTTCTTAAGTTTTCTTCTTCTCTTGTGTTTACATGACTGTGGTTACTGCCTTTATAATAGAAGCTTAAGCTAAAAAGCTTACAGCACCTAGTATTCCCAGGCAGTCTCCCATCCAAGTACTAACTAGGCCCAACTCTTCTTCGCTTCCGAGATCAGACGAGATCGGGCTTTCAAGGAGTGGTATGGCCGTAAGCGATCACTGCGGGCTGTAGAAGACTATTTCTATATACTCTTCTAAGAGTAATACTTGTTTTAGAGCTGCCTGTAAACGGTAGACCACCTGACACCTCAAATAAAAATGATTGGCTTTCCAGTTCGTTTTTTATTTAAGTTTCTTCTTCTCTTGTGTTTAAATGACTGTGGTTACTGCCTTTATAATAGAAGCTTAAGCTAAAAAGCTTACAGCACCTAGTATTCCCAGGCAGTCTCCCATCCAAGTACTAACGAGGCCCAACTCTTCTTCGCTTCCGAGATCAGACGAGATCGGGCTTTCAAGGAGTGGTATGGCCGTAAGCGATCACTGCTGGCTGTAGAAGACTATTTCTATATACTCTTCTAAGAGTAATACTTGTTTTAGAGCTGCCTGTAAACGGTAGACCACCTGACACCTCAAATAAAAATGATTGGCTTTCCAGTTCGTTTTTTTTTTAAGTTTCTTCTTCTCTTGTGTTTAAATGACTGTGGTTACTGCCTTTATAATAGAAGCTTAAGCTAAAAAGCTTACAGCACCTAGTATTCCCAGGCAGTCTCCCATCCAAGTACTAACTAGGCCCAACTCTTCTTCGCTTCCGAGATCAGGCTTTCAAGGAGTGGTATGGCCGTAAGCAATCACTGCGGGCTGTAGAAGACTATTTCTAAATACTCTTCTAAGAGTAATACTTGTTTTAGAGCTGCCTGTAAACGGTAGACCACCTGACACCTCAAATGAAAATGATTGGCTTTCCAGTTCGTTTTTTTTTTTTTTGTAGTTTTTTTTTTTTAGTTTTCTTCTTCTCTTGTGTTTAAATGACTGTGGTTACTGCCTTTATAATAGAAGCTTAAGCTAAAAAGCTTACAGCACCTAGTATTCCCAGGCAGTCTCCCATCCAAGTACTAACTAGGCCCAACTCTTCTTCGCTTCCGAGATCAGACGAGATCGGGCTTTCAAGGAGTGGTATGGCCGTAAGCAATCACTGCGGGCTGTAGAAGACTATTTCTAAATACTCTTCTAAGAGTAATACTTGTTTTAGAGCTGCCTGTAAACGGTAGACCACCTGACACCTCAAATGAAAATGATTGGCTTTCCAGTTCGTTTTTTTTTGTTGTTGTTTTTTTTTTCTTAAGTTTTCTTCTTCTCTTGTGTTTACATGACTGTGGTTACTGCCTTTATAATAGAAGCTTAAGCTAAAAAGCTTACAGCACCTAGTATTCCCAGGCAGTCTCCCATCCAAGTACTAACTAGGCCCAACTCTTCTTCGCTTCCGAGATCAGACGAGATCGGGCTTTCAAGGAGTGGTATGGCCGTAAGCGATCACTGCGGGCTGTAGAAGACTATTTCTATATACTCTTCTAAGAGTAATACTTGTTTTAGAGCTGCCTGTAAACGGTAGACCACCTGACACCTCAAATAAAAATGATTGGCTTTCCAGTTCGTTTTTTTTTTAAGTTTCTTCTTCTCTTGTGTTTAAATGACTGTGGTTACTGCCTTTATAATAGAAGCTTAAGCTAAAAAGCTTACAGCACCTAGTATTCCCAGGCAGTCTCCCATCCAAGTACTAACGAGGCCCAACTCTTCTTCGCTTCCGAGATCAGACGAGATCGGGCTTTCAAGGAGTGGTATGGCCGTAAGCGATCACTGCTGGCTGTAGAAGACTATTTCTATATACTCTTCTAAGAGTAATACTTGTTTTAGAGCTGCCTGTAAACGGTAGACCACCTGACACCTCAAATAAAAATGATTGGCTTTCCAGTTCGTTTTTTTTTGTTGTTGTTTTTTTTTTCTTAAGTTTTCTTCTTCTCTTGTGTTTAAATGACTGTGGTTACTGCCTTTATAATAGAAGCTTAAGCTAAAAAGCTTACAGCACCTAGTATTCCCAGGCAGTCTCCCATCCAAGTACTAACTAGGCCCAACTCTTCTTCGCTTCCGAGATCAGACGAGATCGGGCTTTCAAGGAGTGGTATGGCCGTAAGCGATCACTGCTGGCTGTAGAAGACTATTTCTATATACTCTTCTAAGAGTAATACTTGTTTTAGAGCTGCCTGTAAACGGTAGACCACCTGACACCTCAAATAAAAATGATTGGCTTTCCAGTTCGTTTTTTATTTAAGTTTCTTCTTCTCTTGTGTTTAAATGACTGTGGTTACTGCCTTTATAATAGAAGCTTAAGCTAAAAAGCTTACAGCACCTAGTATTCCCAGGCAGTCTCCCATCCAAGTACTAACGAGGCCCAACTCTTCTTCGCTTCCGAGATCAGACGAGATCGGGCTTTCAAGGAGTGGTATGGCCGTAAGCGATCACTGCTGGCTGTAGAAGACTATTTCTATATACTCTTCTAAGAGTAATACTTGTTTTAGAGCTGCCTGTAAACGGTAGACCACCTGACACCTCAAATAAAAATGATTGGCTTTCCAGTTCGTTTTTTTTTTAAGTTTCTTCTTCTCTTGTGTTTAAATGACTGTGGTTACTGCCTTTATAATAGAAGCTTAAGCTAAAAAGCTTACAGCACCTAGTATTCCCAGGCAGTCTCCCATCCAAGTACTAACTAGGCCCAACTCTTCTTCGCTTCCGAGATCAGGCTTTCAAGGAGTGGTATGGCCGTAAGCAATCACTGCGGGCTGTAGAAGACTATTTCTAAATACTCTTCTAAGAGTAATACTTGTTTTAGAGCTGCCTGTAAACGGTAGACCACCTGACACCTCAAATGAAAATGATTGGCTTTCCAGTTCGTTTTTTTTTTTTTTGTAGTTTTTTTTTTTAGTTTTCTTCTTCTCTTGTGTTTAAATGACTGTGGTTACTGCCTTTATAATAGAAGCTTAAGCTAAAAAGCTTACAGCACCTAGTATTCCCAGGCAGTCTCCCATCCAAGTACTAACTAGGCCCAACTCTTCTTCGCTTCCGAGATCAGACGAGATCGGGCTTTCAAGGAGTGGTATGGCCGTAAGCAATCACTGCGGGCTGTAGAAGACTATTTCTAAATACTCTTCTAAGAGTAATACTTGTTTTAGAGCTGCCTGTAAACGGTAGACCACCTGACACCTCAAATGAAAATGATTGGCTTTCCAGTTCGTTTTTTTTTGTTGTTGTTTTTTTTTTCTTAAGTTTTCTTCTTCTCTTGTGTTTACATGACTGTGGTTACTGCCTTTATAATAGAAGCTTAAGCTAAAAAGCTTACAGCACCTAGTATTCCCAGGCAGTCTCCCATCCAAGTACTAACTAGGCCCAACTCTTCTTCGCTTCCGAGATCAGACGAGATCGGGCTTTCAAGGAGTGGTATGGCCGTAAGCGATCACTGCGGGCTGTAGAAGACTATTTCTATATACTCTTCTAAGAGTAATACTTGTTTTAGAGCTGCCTGTAAACGGTAGACCACCTGACACCTCAAATAAAAATGATTGGCTTTCCAGTTCGTTTTTTTTTTAAGTTTCTTCTTCTCTTGTGTTTAAATGACTGTGGTTACTGCCTTTATAATAGAAGCTTAAGCTAAAAAGCTTACAGCACCTAGTATTCCCAGGCAGTCTCCCATCCAAGTACTAACGAGGCCCAACTCTTCTTCGCTTCCGAGATCAGACGAGATCGGGCTTTCAAGGAGTGGTATGGCCGTAAGCGATCACTGCTGGCTGTAGAAGACTATTTCTATATACTCTTCTAAGAGTAATACTTGTTTTAGAGCTGCCTGTAAACGGTAGACCACCTGACACCTCAAATAAAAATGATTGGCTTTCCAGTTCGTTTTTTTTTTAAGTTTCTTCTTCTCTTGTGTTTAAATGACTGTGGTTACTGCCTTTATAATAGAAGCTTAAGCTAAAAAGCTTACAGCACCTAGTATTCCCAGGCAGTCTCCCATCCAAGTACTAACTAGGCCCAACTCTTCTTCGCTTCCGAGATCAGGCTTTCAAGGAGTGGTATGGCCGTAAGCAATCACTGCGGGCTGTAGAAGACTATTTCTAAATACTCTTCTAAGAGTAATACTTGTTTTAGAGCTGCCTGTAAACGGTAGACCACCTGACACCTCAAATGAAAATGATTGGCTTTCCAGTTCGTTTTTTTTTTTTTTGTAGTTTTTTTTTTTTAGTTTTCTTCTTCTCTTGTGTTTAAATGACTGTGGTTACTGCCTTTATAATAGAAGCTTAAGCTAAAAAGCTTACAGCACCTAGTATTCCCAGGCAGTCTCCCATCCAAGTACTAACTAGGCCCAACTCTTCTTCGCTTCCGAGATCAGACGAGATCGGGCTTTCAAGGAGTGGTATGGCCGTAAGCAATCACTGCGGGCTGTAGAAGACTATTTCTAAATACTCTTCTAAGAGTAATACTTGTTTTAGAGCTGCCTGTAAACGGTAGACCACCTGACACCTCAAATGAAAATGATTGGCTTTCCAGTTCGTTTTTTTTTGTTGTTGTTTTTTTTTTCTTAAGTTTTCTTCTTCTCTTGTGTTTACATGACTGTGGTTACTGCCTTTATAATAGAAGCTTAAGCTAAAAAGCTTACAGCACCTAGTATTCCCAGGCAGTCTCCCATCCAAGTACTAACTAGGCCCAACTCTTCTTCGCTTCCGAGATCAGACGAGATCGGGCTTTCAAGGAGTGGTATGGCCGTAAGCGATCACTGCGGGCTGTAGAAGACTATTTCTATATACTCTTCTAAGAGTAATACTTGTTTTAGAGCTGCCTGTAAACGGTAGACCACCTGACACCTCAAATAAAAATGATTGGCTTTCCAGTTCGTTTTTTATTTAAGTTTCTTCTTCTCTTGTGTTTAAATGACTGTGGTTACTGCCTTTATAATAGAAGCTTAAGCTAAAAAGCTTACAGCACCTAGTATTCCCAGGCAGTCTCCCATCCAAGTACTAACGAGGCCCAACTCTTCTTCGCTTCCGAGATCAGACGAGATCGGGCTTTCAAGGAGTGGTATGGCCGTAAGCGATCACTGCTGGCTGTAGAAGACTATTTCTATATACTCTTCTAAGAGTAATACTTGTTTTAGAGCTGCCTGTAAACGGTAGACCACCTGACACCTCAAATAAAAATGATTGGCTTTCCAGTTCGTTTTTTTTTTAAGTTTCTTCTTCTCTTGTGTTTAAATGACTGTGGTTACTGCCTTTATAATAGAAGCTTAAGCTAAAAAGCTTACAGCACCTAGTATTCCCAGGCAGTCTCCCATCCAAGTACTAACTAGGCCCAACTCTTCTTCGCTTCCGAGATCAGGCTTTCAAGGAGTGGTATGGCCGTAAGCAATCACTGCGGGCTGTAGAAGACTATTTCTAAATACTCTTCTAAGAGTAATACTTGTTTTAGAGCTGCCTGTAAACGGTAGACCACCTGACACCTCAAATGAAAATGATTGGCTTTCCAGTTCGTTTTTTTTTTTTTTGTAGTTTTTTTTTTTTAGTTTTCTTCTTCTCTTGTGTTTAAATGACTGTGGTTACTGCCTTTATAATAGAAGCTTAAGCTAAAAAGCTTACAGCACCTAGTATTCCCAGGCAGTCTCCCATCCAAGTACTAACTAGGCCCAACTCTTCTTCGCTTCCGAGATCAGACGAGATCGGGCTTTCAAGGAGTGGTATGGCCGTAAGCAATCACTGCGGGCTGTAGAAGACTATTTCTAAATACTCTTCTAAGAGTAATACTTGTTTTAGAGCTGCCTGTAAACGGTAGACCACCTGACACCTCAAATGAAAATGATTGGCTTTCCAGTTCGTTTTTTTTTGTTGTTGTTTTTTTTTTCTTAAGTTTTCTTCTTCTCTTGTGTTTACATGACTGTGGTTACTGCCTTTATAATAGAAGCTTAAGCTAAAAAGCTTACAGCACCTAGTATTCCCAGGCAGTCTCCCATCCAAGTACTAACTAGGCCCAACTCTTCTTCGCTTCCGAGATCAGACGAGATCGGGCTTTCAAGGAGTGGTATGGCCGTAAGCGATCACTGCGGGCTGTAGAAGACTATTTCTATATACTCTTCTAAGAGTAATACTTGTTTTAGAGCTGCCTGTAAACGGTAGACCACCTGACACCTCAAATAAAAATGATTGGCTTTCCAGTTCGTTTTTTTTTTAAGTTTCTTCTTCTCTTGTGTTTAAATGACTGTGGTTACTGCCTTTATAATAGAAGCTTAAGCTAAAAAGCTTACAGCACCTAGTATTCCCAGGCAGTCTCCCATCCAAGTACTAACGAGGCCCAACTCTTCTTCGCTTCCGAGATCAGACGAGATCGGGCTTTCAAGGAGTGGTATGGCCGTAAGCGATCACTGCTGGCTGTAGAAGACTATTTCTATATACTCTTCTAAGAGTAATACTTGTTTTAGAGCTGCCTGTAAACGGTAGACCACCTGACACCTCAAATAAAAATGATTGGCTTTCCAGTTCGTTTTTTTTTTAAGTTTCTTCTTCTCTTGTGTTTAAATGACTGTGGTTACTGCCTTTATAATAGAAGCTTAAGCTAAAAAGCTTACAGCACCTAGTATTCCCAGGCAGTCTCCCATCCAAGTACTAACTAGGCCCAACTCTTCTTCGCTTCCGAGATCAGGCTTTCAAGGAGTGGTATGGCCGTAAGCAATCACTGCGGGCTGTAGAAGACTATTTCTAAATACTCTTCTAAGAGTAATACTTGTTTTAGAGCTGCCTGTAAACGGTAGACCACCTGACACCTCAAATGAAAATGATTGGCTTTCCAGTTCGTTTTTTTTTTTTTTGTAGTTTTTTTTTTTTAGTTTTCTTCTTCTCTTGTGTTTAAATGACTGTGGTTACTGCCTTTATAATAGAAGCTTAAGCTAAAAAGCTTACAGCACCTAGTATTCCCAGGCAGTCTCCCATCCAAGTACTAACTAGGCCCAACTCTTCTTCGCTTCCGAGATCAGACGAGATCGGGCTTTCAAGGAGTGGTATGGCCGTAAGCAATCACTGCGGGCTGTAGAAGACTATTTCTAAATACTCTTCTAAGAGTAATACTTGTTTTAGAGCTGCCTGTAAACGGTAGACCACCTGACACCTCAAATGAAAATGATTGGCTTTCCAGTTCGTTTTTTTTTTGTTGTTGTTTTTTTTTTCTTAAGTTTTCTTCTTCTCTTGTGTTTACATGACTGTGGTTACTGCCTTTATAATAGAAGCTTAAGCTAAAAAGCTTACAGCACCTAGTATTCCCAGGCAGTCTCCCATCCAAGTACTAACTAGGCCCAACTCTTCTTCGCTTCCGAGATCAGACGAGATCGGGCTTTCAAGGAGTGGTATGGCCGTAAGCGATCACTGCGGGCTGTAGAAGACTATTTCTATATACTCTTCTAAGAGTAATACTTGTTTTAGAGCTGCCTGTAAACGGTAGACCACCTGACACCTCAAATAAAAATGATTGGCTTTCCAGTTCGTTTTTTTTTTAAGTTTCTTCTTCTCTTGTGTTTAAATGACTGTGGTTACTGCCTTTATAATAGAAGCTTAAGCTAAAAAGCTTACAGCACCTAGTATTCCCAGGCAGTCTCCCATCCAAGTACTAACGAGGCCCAACTCTTCTTCGCTTCCGAGATCAGACGAGATCGGGCTTTCAAGGAGTGGTATGGCCGTAAGCGATCACTGCTGGCTGTAGAAGACTATTTCTATATACTCTTCTAAGAGTAATACTTGTTTTAGAGCTGCCTGTAAACGGTAGACCACCTGACACCTCAAATAAAAATGATTGGCTTTCCAGTTCGTTTTTTTTTGTTGTTGTTTTTTTTTTCTTAAGTTTTCTTCTTCTCTTGTGTTTAAATGACTGTGGTTACTGCCTTTATAATAGAAGCTTAAGCTAAAAAGCTTACAGCACCTAGTATTCCCAGGCAGTCTCCCATCCAAGTACTAACTAGGCCCAACTCTTCTTCGCTTCCGAGATCAGACGAGATCGGGCTTTCAAGGAGTGGTATGGCCGTAAGCGATCACTGCTGGCTGTAGAAGACTATTTCTATATACTCTTCTAAGAGTAATACTTGTTTTAGAGCTTCCTGTAAACGGTAGACCACCTGACACCTCAAATAAAAATGATTGGCTTTCCAGTTCGTTTTTTTTTTAAGTTTCTTCTTCTCTTGTGTTTAAATGACTGTGGTTACTGCCTTTATAATAGAAGCTTAAGCTAAAAAGCTTACAGCACCTAGTATTCCCAGGCAGTCTCCCATCCAAGTACTAACTAGGCCCAACTCTTCTTCGCTTCCGAGATCAGACGAGATCGGGCTTTCAAGGAGTGGTATGGCCGTAAGCAATCACTGCGGGCTGTAGAAGACTATTTCTAAATACTCTTCTAAGAGTAATACTTGTTTTAGAGCTGCCTGTAAACGGTAGACCACCTGACACCTCAAATGAAAATGATTGGCTTTCCAGTTCGTTTTTTTTTTTTTGTAGTTTTTTTTTTTTAGTTTTCTTCTTCTCTTGTGTTTAAATGACTGTGGTTACTGCCTTTATAATAGAAGCTTAAGCTAAAAAGCTTACAGCACCTAGTATTCCCAGGCAGTCTCCCATCCAAGTACTAACTAGGCCCAACTCTTCTTCGCTTCCGAGATCAGACGAGATCGGGCTTTCAAGGAGTGGTATGGCCGTAAGCAATCACTGCGGGCTGTAGAAGACTATTTCTAAATACTCTTCTAAGAGTAATACTTGTTTTAGAGCTGCCTGTAAACGGTAGACCACCTGACACCTCAAATGAAAATGATTGGCTTTCCAGTTCGTTTTTTTTTGTTGTTGTTTTTTTTTTCTTAAGTTTTCTTCTTCTCTTGTGTTTACATGACTGTGGTTACTGCCTTTATAATAGAAGCTTAAGCTAAAAAGCTTACAGCACCTAGTATTCCCAGGCAGTCTCCCATCCAAGTACTAACTAGGCCCAACTCTTCTTCGCTTCCGAGATCAGACGAGATCGGGCTTTCAAGGAGTGGTATGGCCGTAAGCGATCACTGCGGGCTGTAGAAGACTATTTCTATATACTCTTCTAAGAGTAATACTTGTTTTAGAGCTGCCTGTAAACGGTAGACCACCTGACACCTCAAATAAAAATGATTGGCTTTCCAGTTCGTTTTTTTTTTAAGTTTCTTCTTCTCTTGTGTTTAAATGACTGTGGTTACTGCCTTTATAATAGAAGCTTAAGCTAAAAAGCTTACAGCACCTAGTATTCCCAGGCAGTCTCCCATCCAAGTACTAACGAGGCCCAACTCTTCTTCGCTTCCGAGATCAGACGAGATCGGGCTTTCAAGGAGTGGTATGGCCGTAAGCGATCACTGCTGGCTGTAGAAGACTATTTCTATATACTCTTCTAAGAGTAATACTTGTTTTAGAGCTGCCTGTAAACGGTAGACCACCTGACACCTCAAATAAAAATGATTGGCTTTCCAGTTCGTTTTTTTTTGTTGTTGTTTTTTTTTTCTTAAGTTTTCTTCTTCTCTTGTGTTTAAATGACTGTGGTTACTGCCTTTATAATAGAAGCTTAAGCTAAAAAGCTTACAGCACCTAGTATTCCCAGGCAGTCTCCCATCCAAGTACTAACTAGGCCCAACTCTTCTTCGCTTCCGAGATCAGACGAGATCGGGCTTTCAAGGAGTGGTATGGCCGTAAGCGATCACTGCTGGCTGTAGAAGACTATTTCTATATACTCTTCTAAGAGTAATACTTGTTTTAGAGCTTCCTGTAAACGGTAGACCACCTGACACCTCAAATGAAAATGATTGGCTTTCCAGTTCGTTTTTTTTTTAAGTTTCTTCTTCTCTTGTGTTTAAATGACTGTGGTTACTGCCTTTATAATAGAAGCTTAAGCTAAAAAGCTTACAGCACCTAGTATTCCCAGGCAGTCTCCCATCCAAGTACTAACTAGGCCCAACTCTTCTTCGCTTCCGAGATCAGGCTTTCAAGGAGTGGTATGGCCGTAAGCAATCCCTGCGGGCTGTAGAAGACTATTTCTAAATACTCTTCTAAGAGTAATACTTGTTTTAGAGCTGCCTGTAAACGGTAGACCACCTGACACCTCAAATGAAAATGATTGGCTTTCCAGTTCGTTTTTTTTTTTTTTGTAGTTTTTTTTTTTTAGTTTTCTTCTTCTCTTGTGTTTAAATGACTGTGGTTACTGCCTTTATAATAGAAGCTTAAGCTAAAAAGCTTACAGCACCTAGTATTCCCAGGCAGTCTCCCATCCAAGTACTAACTAGGCCCAACTCTTCTTCGCTTCCGAGATCAGACGAGATCGGGCTTTCAAGGAGTGGTATGGCCGTAAGCAATCACTGCGGGCTGTAGAAGACTATTTCTAAATACTCTTCTAAGAGTAATACTTGTTTTAGAGCTGCCTGTAAACGGTAGACCACCTGACACCTCAAATGAAAATGATTGGCTTTCCAGTTCGTTTTTTTTTGTTGTTGTTTTTTTTTTCTTAAGTTTTCTTCTTCTCTTGTGTTTACATGACTGTGGTTACTGCCTTTATAATAGAAGCTTAAGCTAAAAAGCTTACAGCACCTAGTATTCCCAGGCAGTCTCCCATCCAAGTACTAACTAGGCCCAACTCTTCTTCGCTTCCGAGATCAGACGAGATCGGGCTTTCAAGGAGTGGTATGGCCGTAAGCGATCACTGCGGGCTGTAGAAGACTATTTCTATATACTCTTCTAAGAGTAATACTTGTTTTAGAGCTGCCTGTAAACGGTAGACCACCTGACACCTCAAATAAAAATGATTGGCTTTCCAGTTCGTTTTTTTTTTAAGTTTCTTCTTCTCTTGTGTTTAAATGACTGTGGTTACTGCCTTTATAATAGAAGCTTAAGCTAAAAAGCTTACAGCACCTAGTATTCCCAGGCAGTCTCCCATCCAAGTACTAACGAGGCCCAACTCTTCTTCGCTTCCGAGATCAGACGAGATCGGGCTTTCAAGGAGTGGTATGGCCGTAAGCGATCACTGCTGGCTGTAGAAGACTATTTCTATATACTCTTCTAAGAGTAATACTTGTTTTAGAGCTGCCTGTAAACGGTAGACCACCTGACACCTCAAATAAAAATGATTGGCTTTCCAGTTCGTTTTTTTTTGTTGTTGTTTTTTTTTTCTTAAGTTTTCTTCTTCTCTTGTGTTTAAATGACTGTGGTTACTGCCTTTATAATAGAAGCTTAAGCTAAAAAGCTTACAGCACCTAGTATTCCCAGGCAGTCTCCCATCCAAGTACTAACTAGGCCCAACTCTTCTTCGCTTCCGAGATCAGACGAGATCGGGCTTTCAAGGAGTGGTATGGCCGTAAGCGATCACTGCTGGCTGTAGAAGACTATTTCTATATACTCTTCTAAGAGTAATACTTGTTTTAGAGCTTCCTGTAAACGGTAGACCACCTGACACCTCAAATAAAAATGATTGGCTTTCCAGTTCGTTTTTTTTTTAAGTTTCTTCTTCTCTTGTGTTTAAATGACTGTGGTTACTGCCTTTATAATAGAAGCTTAAGCTAAAAAGCTTACAGCACCTAGTATTCCCAGGCAGTCTCCCATCCAAGTACTAACTAGGCCCAACTCTTCTTCGCTTCCGAGATCAGACGAGATCGGGCTTTCAAGGAGTGGTATGGCCGTAAGCAATCACTGCGGGCTGTAGAAGACTATTTCTAAATACTCTTCTAAGAGTAATACTTGTTTTAGAGCTGCCTGTAAACGGTAGACCACCTGACACCTCAAATGAAAATGATTGGCTTTCCAGTTCGTTTTTTTTTTTTTGTAGTTTTTTTTTTTTAGTTTTCTTCTTCTCTTGTGTTTAAATGACTGTGGTTACTGCCTTTATAATAGAAGCTTAAGCTAAAAAGCTTACAGCACCTAGTATTCCCAGGCAGTCTCCCATCCAAGTACTAACTAGGCCCAACTCTTCTTCGCTTCCGAGATCAGACGAGATCGGGCTTTCAAGGAGTGGTATGGCCGTAAGCAATCACTGCGGGCTGTAGAAGACTATTTCTAAATACTCTTCTAAGAGTAATACTTGTTTTAGAGCTGCCTGTAAACGGTAGACCACCTGACACCTCAAATGAAAATGATTGGCTTTCCAGTTCGTTTTTTTTTGTTGTTGTTTTTTTTTTCTTAAGTTTTCTTCTTCTCTTGTGTTTACATGACTGTGGTTACTGCCTTTATAATAGAAGCTTAAGCTAAAAAGCTTACAGCACCTAGTATTCCCAGGCAGTCTCCCATCCAAGTACTAACTAGGCCCAACTCTTCTTCGCTTCCGAGATCAGACGAGATCGGGCTTTCAAGGAGTGGTATGGCCGTAAGCGATCACTGCGGGCTGTAGAAGACTATTTCTATATACTCTTCTAAGAGTAATACTTGTTTTAGAGCTGCCTGTAAACGGTAGACCACCTGACACCTCAAATAAAAATGATTGGCTTTCCAGTTCGTTTTTTTTTGTTGTTGTTTTTTTTTTCTTAAGTTTTCTTCTTCTCTTGTGTTTAAATGACTGTGGTTACTGCCTTTATAATAGAAGCTTAAGCTAAAAAGCTTACAGCACCTAGTATTCCCAGGCAGTCTCCCATCCAAGTACTAACGAGGCCCAACTCTTCTTCGCTTCCGAGATCAGACGAGATCGGGCTTTCAAGGAGTGGTATGGCCGTAAGCGATCACTGCTGGCTGTAGAAGACTATTTCTATATACTCTTCTAAGAGTAATACTTGTTTTAGAGCTGCCTGTAAACGGTAGACCACCTGACACCTCAAATAAAAATGATTGGCTTTCCAGTTCGTTTTTTTTTTAAGTTTCTTCTTCTCTTGTGTTTAAATGACTGTGGTTACTGCCTTTATAATAGAAGCTTAAGCTAAAAAGCTTACAGCACCTAGTATTCCCAGGCAGTCTCCCATCCAAGTACTAACTAGGCCCAACTCTTCTTCGCTTCCGAGATCAGACGAGATCGGGCTTTCAAGGAGTGGTATGGCCGTAAGCAATCACTGCGGGCTGTAGAAGACTATTTCTAAATACTCTTCTAAGAGTAATACTTGTTTTAGAGCTGCCTGTAAACGGTAGACCACCTGACACCTCAAATGAAAATGATTGGCTTTCCAGTTCGTTTTTTTGCTGTTGTTTTTTTTTTCTTAAGTTTTCTTCTTCTCTTGTGTTTACATGACTGTGGTTACTGCCTTTATAATAGAAGCTTAAGCTAAAGAGCTTACAGCACCTAGTATTCCCAGGCAGTCTCCCATCCAAGTACTAACTAGGCCCAACTCTTCTTCGCTTCCGAGATCAGACGAGATCGGGCTTTCAAGGAGTGGTATGGCCGTAAGCGATCACTGCGGGCTGTAGAAGACTATTTCTATATACTCTTCTAAGAGTAATACTTGTTTTAGAGCTGCCTGTAAACGGTAGACCACCTGACACCTCAAATGAAAATGATTGGCTTTCCAGTTCGTTTTTTTTTTAAGTTTCTTCTTCTCTTGTGTTTAAATGACTGTGGTTACTGCCTTTATAATAGAAGCTTAAGCTAAAAAGCTTACAGAACCTAGTATTCCCAGGCAGTCTCCCATCCAAGTACTAACTAGGCCCAACTCTTCTTCGCTTCCGAGATCAGACGAGATCGGGCTTTCAAGGAGTGGTATGGCCGTAAGCGATCACTGCGGGCTGTAGAAGACTATTTCTATATACTCTTCTAAGAGTAATACTTGTTTTAGAGCTGCCTGTAAACGGTAGACCACCTGACACCTCAAATAAAAATGATTGGCTTTCCAGTTCGTTTTTTTTTTAAGTTTCTTCTTCTCTTGTGTTTAAATGACTGTGGTTACTGCCTTTATAATAGAAGCTTAAGCTAAAAAGCTTACAGCACCTAGTATTCCCAGGCAGTCTCCCATCCAAGTACTAACGAGGCCCAACTCTTCTTCGCTTCCGAGATCAGACGAGATCGGGCTTTCAAGGAGTGGTATGGCCGTAAGCGATCACTGCTGGCTGTAGAAGACTATTTCTATATACTCTTCTAAGAGTAATACTTGTTTTAGAGCTGCCTGTAAACGGTAGACCACCTGACACCTCAAATAAAAATGATTGGCTTTCCAGTTCGTTTTTTTTTGTTGTTGTTTTTTTTTTCTTAAGTTTTCTTCTTCTCTTGTGTTTAAATGACTGTGGTTACTGCCTTTATAATAGAAGCTTAAGCTAAAAAGCTTACAGCACCTAGTATTCCCAGGCAGTCTCCCATCCAAGTACTAACTAGGCCCAACTCTTCTTCGCTTCCGAGATCAGACGAGATCGGGCTTTCAAGGAGTGGTATGGCCGTAAGCGATCACTGCTGGCTGTAGAAGACTATTTCTATATACTCTTCTAAGAGTAATACTTGTTTTAGAGCTTCCTGTAAACGGTAGACCACCTGACACCTCAAATGAAAATGATTGGCTTTCCAGTTCGTTTTTTTGCTGTTGTTTTTTTTTTCTTAAGTTTTCTTCTTCTCTTGTGTTTACATGACTGTGGTTACTGCCTTTATAATAGAAGCTTAAGCTAAAGAGCTTACAGCACCTAGTATTCCCAGGCAGTCTCCCATCCAAGTACTAACGAGGCCCAACTCTTCTTCGCTTCCGAGATCAGACGAGATCGGGCTTTCAAGGAGTGGTATGGCCGTAAGCGATCACTGCGGGCTGTAGAAGACTATTTCTATATACTCTTCTAAGAGTAATACTTGTTTTAGAGCTGCCTGTAAACGGTAGACCACCTGACACCTCAAATAAAAATGATTGGCTTTCCAGTTCGTTTTTTTTTGTTGTTGTTTTTTTTTTCTTAAGTTTTCTTCTTCTCTTGTGTTTAAATGACTGTGGTTACTGCCTTTATAATAGAAGCTTAAGCTAAAAAGCTTACAGCACCTAGTATTCCCAGGCAGTCTCCCATCCAAGTACTAACGAGGCCCAACTCTTCTTCGCTTCCGAGATCAGACGAGATCGGGCTTTCAAGGAGTGGTATGGCCGTAAGCGATCACTGCTGGCTGTAGAAGACTATTTCTATATACTCTTCTAAGAGTAATACTTGTTTTAGAGCTGCCTGTAAACGGTAGACCACCTGACACCTCAAATAAAAATGATTGGCTTTCCAGTTCGTTTTTTTTTTAAGTTTCTTCTTCTCTTGTGTTTAAATGACTGTGGTTACTGCCTTTATAATAGAAGCTTAAGCTAAAAAGCTTACAGCACCTAGTATTCCCAGGCAGTCTCCCATCCAAGTACTAACTAGGCCCAACTCTTCTTCGCTTCCGAGATCAGACGAGATCGGGCTTTCAAGGAGTGGTATGGCCGTAAGCAATCACTGCGGGCTGTAGAAGACTATTTCTAAATACTCTTCTAAGAGTAATACTTGTTTTAGAGCTGCCTGTAAACGGTAGACCACCTGACACCTCAAATGAAAATGATTGGCTTTCCAGTTCGTTTTTTTGCTGTTGTTTTTTTTTTCTTAAGTTTTCTTCTTCTCTTGTGTTTACATGACTGTGGTTACTGCCTTTATAATAGAAGCTTAAGCTAAAGAGCTTACAGCACCTAGTATTCCCAGGCAGTCTCCCATCCAAGTACTAACTAGGCCCAACTCTTCTTCGCTTCCGAGATCAGACGAGATCGGGCTTTCAAGGAGTGGTATGGCCGTAAGCGATCACTGCGGGCTGTAGAAGACTATTTCTATATACTCTTCTAAGAGTAATACTTGTTTTAGAGCTGCCTGTAAACGGTAGACCACCTGACACCTCAAATGAAAATGATTGGCTTTCCAGTTCGTTTTTTTTTTAAGTTTCTTCTTCTCTTGTGTTTAAATGACTGTGGTTACTGCCTTTATAATAGAAGCTTAAGCTAAAAAGCTTACAGAACCTAGTATTCCCAGGCAGTCTCCCATCCAAGTACTAACTAGGCCCAACTCTTCTTCGCTTCCGAGATCAGACGAGATCGGGCTTTCAAGGAGTGGTATGGCCGTAAGCGATCACTGCGGGCTGTAGAAGACTATTTCTATATACTCTTCTAAGAGTAATACTTGTTTTAGAGCTGCCTGTAAACGGTAGACCACCTGACACCTCAAATAAAAATGATTGGCTTTCCAGTTCGTTTTTTTTTTAAGTTTCTTCTTCTCTTGTGTTTAAATGACTGTGGTTACTGCCTTTATAATAGAAGCTTAAGCTAAAAAGCTTACAGCACCTAGTATTCCCAGGCAGTCTCCCATCCAAGTACTAACGAGGCCCAACTCTTCTTCGCTTCCGAGATCAGACGAGATCGGGCTTTCAAGGAGTGGTATGGCCGTAAGCGATCACTGCTGGCTGTAGAAGACTATTTCTATATACTCTTCTAAGAGTAATACTTGTTTTAGAGCTGCCTGTAAACGGTAGACCACCTGACACCTCAAATAAAAATGATTGGCTTTCCAGTTCGTTTTTTTTTGTTGTTGTTTTTTTTTTCTTAAGTTTTCTTCTTCTCTTGTGTTTAAATGACTGTGGTTACTGCCTTTATAATAGAAGCTTAAGCTAAAAAGCTTACAGCACCTAGTATTCCCAGGCAGTCTCCCATCCAAGTACTAACTAGGCCCAACTCTTCTTCGCTTCCGAGATCAGACGAGATCGGGCTTTCAAGGAGTGGTATGGCCGTAAGCGATCACTGCGGGCTGTAGAAGACTATTTCTATATACTCTTCTAAGAGTAATACTTGTTTTAGAGCTGCCTGTAAACGGTAGACCACCTGACACCTCAAATAAAAATGATTGGCTTTCCAGTTCGTTTTTTTTTTAAGTTTCTTCTTCTCTTGTGTTTAAATGACTGTGGTTACTGCCTTTATAATAGAAGCTTAAGCTAAAAAGCTTACAGCACCTAGTATTCCCAGGCAGTCTCCCATCCAAGTACTAACTAGGCCCAACTCTTCTTCGCTTCCGAGATCAGACGAGATCGGGCTTTCAAGGAGTGGTATGGCCGTAAGCAATCACTGCGGGCTGTAGAAGACTATTTCTAAATACTCTTCTAAGAGTAATACTTGTTTTAGAGCTGCCTGTAAACGGTAGACCACCTGACACCTCAAATGAAAATGATTGGCTTTCCAGTTCGTTTTTTTTTTTTTGTAGTTTTCTTCTTCTCTTGTGTTTAAATGACTGTGGTTACTGTCTTTATAATAGAAGCTTAAGCTAAAAAGCTTACAGCACCTAGTATTCCCAGGCAGTCTCCCATCCAAGTACTAACTAGGCCCAACTCTTCTTCGCTTCCGAGATCAGACGGGATCGGGCTTTCAAGGAGTGGTATGGCCGTAAGCGATCACTGCTGGCTGTAGAAGACTATTTCTATATACTCTTCTAAGAGTAATACTTGTTTTAGAGCTGCCTGTAAACGGTAGACCACCTGACACCTCAAATGAAAATGATTGGCTTTCCAGTTCGTTTTTTTTTTTTTGTAGTTTTCTTCTTCTCTTGTGTTTAAATGACTGTGGTTACTGTCTTTATAATAGAAGCTTAAGCTAAAAAGCTTACAGCACCTAGTATTCCCAGGCAGTCTCCCATCCAAGTACTAACTAGGCCCAACTCTTCTTCGCTTCCGAGATCAGACGAGATCGGGCTTTCAAGGAGTGGTATGGCCGTAAGCAATCACTGCGGGCTGTAGAAGACTATTTCTAAATACTCTTCTAAGAGTAATACTTGTTTTAGAGCTGCCTGTAAACGGTAGACCACCTGACACCTCAAATGAAAATGATTGGCTTTCCAGTTCGTTTTTTTGCTGTTGTTTTTTTTTTCTTAAGTTTTCTTCTTCTCTTGTGTTTACATGACTGTGGTTACTGCCTTTATAATAGAAGCTTAAGCTAAAGAGCTTACAGCACCTAGTATTCCCAGGCAGTCTCCCATCCAAGTACTAACTAGGCCCAACTCTTCTTCGCTTCCGAGATCAGACGAGATCGGGCTTTCAAGGAGTGGTATGGCCGTAAGCGATCACTGCGGGCTGTAGAAGACTATTTCTATATACTCTTCTAAGAGTAATACTTGTTTTAGAGCTGCCTGTAAACGGTAGACCACCTGACACCTCAAATGAAAATGATTGGCTTTCCAGTTCGTTTTTTTTTTTAAGTTTCTTCTTCTCTTGTGTTTAAATGACTGTGGTTACTGCCTTTATAATAGAAGCTTAAGCTAAAAAGCTTACAGAACCTAGTATTCCCAGGCAGTCTCCCATCCAAGTACTAACTAGGCCCAACTCTTCTTCGCTTCCGAGATCAGACGAGATCGGGCTTTCAAGGAGTGGTATGGCCGTAAGCGATCACTGCGGGCTGTAGAAGACTATTTCTATATACTCTTCTAAGAGTAATACTTGTTTTAGAGCTGCCTGTAAACGGTAGACCACCTGACACCTCAAATAAAAATGATTGGCTTTCCAGTTCGTTTTTTTTTTAAGTTTCTTCTTCTCTTGTGTTTAAATGACTGTGGTTACTGCCTTTATAATAGAAGCTTAAGCTAAAAAGCTTACAGCACCTAGTATTCCCAGGCAGTCTCCCATCCAAGTACTAACGAGGCCCAACTCTTCTTCGCTTCCGAGATCAGACGAGATCGGGCTTTCAAGGAGTGGTATGGCCGTAAGCGATCACTGCTGGCTGTAGAAGACTATTTCTATATACTCTTCTAAGAGTAATACTTGTTTTAGAGCTGCCTGTAAACGGTAGACCACCTGACACCTCAAATAAAAATGATTGGCTTTCCAGTTCGTTTTTTTTTGTTGTTGTTTTTTTTTTCTTAAGTTTTCTTCTTCTCTTGTGTTTAAATGACTGTGGTTACTGCCTTTATAATAGAAGCTTAAGCTAAAAAGCTTACAGCACCTAGTATTCCCAGGCAGTCTCCCATCCAAGTACTAACTAGGCCCAACTCTTCTTCGCTTCCGAGATCAGACGAGATCGGGCTTTCAAGGAGTGGTATGGCCGTAAGCGATCACTGCTGGCTGTAGAAGACTATTTCTATATACTCTTCTAAGAGTAATACTTGTTTTAGAGCTTCCTGTAAACGGTAGACCACCTGACACCTCAAATAAAAATGATTGGCTTTCCAGTTCGTTTTTTTTTTAAGTTTCTTCTTCTCTTGTGTTTAAATGACTGTGGTTACTGCCTTTATAATAGAAGCTTAAGCTAAAAAGCTTACAGCACCTAGTATTCCCAGGCAGTCTCCCATCCAAGTACTAACTAGGCCCAACTCTTCTTCGCTTCCGAGATCAGACGAGATCGGGCTTTCAAGGAGTGGTATGGCCGTAAGCAATCACTGCGGGCTGTAGAAGACTATTTCTAAATACTCTTCTAAGAGTAATACTTGTTTTAGAGCTGCCTGTAAACGGTAGACCACCTGACACCTCAAATGAAAATGATTGGCTTTCCAGTTCGTTTTTTTGCTGTTGTTTTTTTTTTCTTAAGTTTTCTTCTTCTCTTGTGTTTACATGACTGTGGTTACTGCCTTTATAATAGAAGCTTAAGCTAAAGAGCTTACAGCACCTAGTATTCCCAGGCAGTCTCCCATCCAAGTACTAACTAGGCCCAACTCTTCTTCGCTTCCGAGATCAGACGAGATCGGGCTTTCAAGGAGTGGTATGGCCGTAAGCGATCACTGCGGGCTGTAGAAGACTATTTCTATATACTCTTCTAAGAGTAATACTTGTTTTAGAGCTGCCTGTAAACGGTAGACCACCTGACACCTCAAATGAAAATGATTGGCTTTCCAGTTCGTTTTTTTTTTAAGTTTCTTCTTCTCTTGTGTTTAAATGACTGTGGTTACTGCCTTTATAATAGAAGCTTAAGCTAAAAAGCTTACAGAACCTAGTATTCCCAGGCAGTCTCCCATCCAAGTACTAACTAGGCCCAACTCTTCTTCGCTTCCGAGATCAGACGAGATCGGGCTTTCAAGGAGTGGTATGGCCGTAAGCGATCACTGCGGGCTGTAGAAGACTATTTCTATATACTCTTCTAAGAGTAATACTTGTTTTAGAGCTGCCTGTAAACGGTAGACCACCTGACACCTCAAATAAAAATGATTGGCTTTCCAGTTCGTTTTTTTTTTAAGTTTCTTCTTCTCTTGTGTTTAAATGACTGTGGTTACTGCCTTTATAATAGAAGCTTAAGCTAAAAAGCTTACAGCACCTAGTATTCCCAGGCAGTCTCCCATCCAAGTACTAACGAGGCCCAACTCTTCTTCGCTTCCGAGATCAGACGAGATCGGGCTTTCAAGGAGTGGTATGGCCGTAAGCGATCACTGCTGGCTGTAGAAGACTATTTCTATATACTCTTCTAAGAGTAATACTTGTTTTAGAGCTGCCTGTAAACGGTAGACCACCTGACACCTCAAATAAAAATGATTGGCTTTCCAGTTCGTTTTTTTTTGTTGTTGTTTTTTTTTTCTTAAGTTTTCTTCTTCTCTTGTGTTTAAATGACTGTGGTTACTGCCTTTATAATAGAAGCTTAAGCTAAAGAGCTTACAGCACCTAGTATTCCCAGGCAGTCTCCCATCCAAGTACTAACTAGGCCCAACTCTTCTTCGCTTCCGAGATCAGACGAGATCGGGCTTTCAAGGAGTGGTATGGCCGTAAGCGATCACTGCGGGCTGTAGAAGACTATTTCTATATACTCTTCTAAGAGTAATACTTGTTTTAGAGCTGCCTGTAAACGGTAGACCACCTGACACCTCAAATGAAAATGATTGGCTTTCCAGTTCGTTTTTTTTTAAGTTTCTTCTTCTCTTGTGTTTAAATGACTGTGGTTACTGCCTTTATAATAGAAGCTTAAGCTAAAAAGCTTACAGAACCTAGTATTCCCAGGCAGTCTCCCATCCAAGTACTAACTAGGCCCAACTCTTCTTCGCTTCCGAGATCAGACGAGATCGGGCTTTCAAGGAGTGGTATGGCCGTAAGCGATCACTGCGGGCTGTAGAAGACTATTTCTATATACTCTTCTAAGAGTAATACTTGTTTTAGAGCTGCCTGTAAACGGTAGACCACCTGACACCTCAAATAAAAATGATTGGCTTTCCAGTTCGTTTTTTTTTTAAGTTTCTTCTTCTCTTGTGTTTAAATGACTGTGGTTACTGCCTTTATAATAGAAGCTTAAGCTAAAAAGCTTACAGCACCTAGTATTCCCAGGCAGTCTCCCATCCAAGTACTAACGAGGCCCAACTCTTCTTCGCTTCCGAGATCAGACGAGATCGGGCTTTCAAGGAGTGGTATGGCCGTAAGCGATCACTGCTGGCTGTAGAAGACTATTTCTATATACTCTTCTAAGAGTAATACTTGTTTTAGAGCTGCCTGTAAACGGTAGACCACCTGACACCTCAAATAAAAATGATTGGCTTTCCAGTTCGTTTTTTTTTGTTGTTGTTTTTTTTTTCTTAAGTTTTCTTCTTCTCTTGTGTTTAAATGACTGTGGTTACTGCCTTTATAATAGAAGCTTAAGCTAAAGAGCTTACAGCACCTAGTATTCCCAGGCAGTCTCCCATCCAAGTACTAACTAGGCCCAACTCTTCTTCGCTTCCGAGATCAGACGAGATCGGGCTTTCAAGGAGTGGTATGGCCGTAAGCGATCACTGCGGGCTGTAGAAGACTATTTCTATATACTCTTCTAAGAGTAATACTTGTTTTAGAGCTGCCTGTAAACGGTAGACCACCTGACACCTCAAATGAAAATGATTGGCTTTCCAGTTCGTTTTTTTTTTAAGTTTCTTCTTCTCTTGTGTTTAAATGACTGTGGTTACTGCCTTTATAATAGAAGCTTAAGCTAAAAAGCTTACAGAACCTAGTATTCCCAGGCAGTCTCCCATCCAAGTACTAACTAGGCCCAACTCTTCTTCGCTTCCGAGATCAGACGAGATCGGGCTTTCAAGGAGTGGTATGGCCGTAAGCGATCACTGCGGGCTGTAGAAGACTATTTCTATATACTCTTCTAAGAGTAATACTTGTTTTAGAGCTGCCTGTAAACGGTAGACCACCTGACACCTCAAATAAAAATGATTGGCTTTCCAGTTCGTTTTTTTTTTAAGTTTCTTCTTCTCTTGTGTTTAAATGACTGTGGTTACTGCCTTTATAATAGAAGCTTAAGCTGAAAAGCTTACAGCACCTAGTATTCCCAGGCAGTCTCCCATCCAAGTACTAACGAGGCCCAACTCTTCTTCGCTTCCGAGATCAGACGAGATCGGGCTTTCAAGGAGTGGTATGGCCGTAAGCGATCACTGCTGGCTGTAGAAGACTATTTCTATATACTCTTCTAAGAGTAATACTTGTTTTAGAGCTGCCTGTAAACGGTAGACCACCTGACACCTCAAATAAAAATGATTGGCTTTCCAGTTCGTTTTTTTTTGTTGTTGTTTTTTTTTTCTTAAGTTTTCTTCTTCTCTTGTGTTTAAATGACTGTGGTTACTGCCTTTATAATAGAAGCTTAAGCTAAAAAGCTTACAGCACCTAGTATTCCCAGGCAGTCTCCCATCCAAGTACTAACTAGGCCCAACTCTTCTTCGCTTCCGAGATCAGACGAGATCGGGCTTTCAAGGAGTGGTATGGCCGTAAGCGATCACTGCTGGCTGTAGAAGACTATTTCTATATACTCTTCTAAGAGTAATACTTGTTTTAGAGCTTCCTGTAAACGGTAGACCACCTGACACCTCAAATAAAAATGATTGGCTTTCCAGTTCGTTTTTTTTTTAAGTTTCTTCTTCTCTTGTGTTTAAATGACTGTGGTTACTGCCTTTATAATAGAAGCTTAAGCTAAAAAGCTTACAGCACCTAGTATTCCCAGGCAGTCTCCCATCCAAGTACTAACTAGGCCCAACTCTTCTTCGCTTCCGAGATCAGACGAGATCGGGCTTTCAAGGAGTGGTATGGCCGTAAGCAATCACTGCGGGCTGTAGAAGACTATTTCTAAATACTCTTCTAAGAGTAATACTTGTTTTAGAGCTGCCTGTAAACGGTAGACCACCTGACACCTCAAATGAAAATGATTGGCTTTCCAGTTCGTTTTTTTTTGTTGTTGTTTTTTTTTTCTTAAGTTTTCTTCTTCTCTTGTGTTTACATGACTGTGGTTACTGCCTTTATAATAGAAGCTTAAGCTAAAAAGCTTACAGCACCTAGTATTCCCAGGCAGTCTCCCATCCAAGTACTAACTAGGCCCAACTCTTCTTCGCTTCCGAGATCAGACGAGATCGGGCTTTCAAGGAGTGGTATGGCCGTAAGCGATCACTGCGGGCTGTAGAAGACTATTTCTATATACTCTTCTAAGAGTAATACTTGTTTTAGAGCTGCCTGTAAACGGTAGACCACCTGACACCTCAAATAAAAATGATTGGCTTTCCAGTTCGTTTTTTTTTTAAGTTTCTTCTTCTCTTGTGTTTAAATGACTGTGGTTACTGCCTTTATAATAGAAGCTTAAGCTAAAAAGCTTACAGCACCTAGTATTCCCAGGCAGTCTCCCATCCAAGTACTAACTAGGCCCAACTCTTCTTCGCTTCCGAGATCAGACGAGATCGGGCTTTCAAGGAGTGGTATGGCCGTAAGCAATCACTGCGGGCTGTAGAAGACTATTTCTAAATACTCTTCTAAGAGTAATACTTGTTTTAGAGCTGCCTGTAAACGGTAGACCACCTGACACCTCAAATGAAAATGATTGGCTTTCCAGTTCGTTTTTTTTTTAAGTTTCTTCTTCTCTTGTGTTTAAATGACTGTGGTTACTGCCTTTATAATAGAAGCTTAAGCTAAAAAGCTTACAGCACCTAGTATTCCCAGGCAGTCTCCCATCCAAGTACTAACTAGGCCCAACTCTTCTTCGCTTCCGAGATCAGACGAGATCGGGCTTTCAAGGAGTGGTATGGCCGTAAGCAATCACTGCGGGCTGTAGAAGACTATTTCTAAATACTCTTCTAAGAGTAATACTTGTTTTAGAGCTGCCTGTAAACGGTAGACCACCTGACACCTCAAATGAAAATGATTGGCTTTCCAGTTCGTTTTTTTTTTGTTGTTGTTTTTTTTTTCTTAAGTTTTCTTCTTCTCTTGTGTTTACATGACTGTGGTTACTGCCTTTATAATAGAAGCTTAAGCTAAAAAGCTTACAGCACCTAGTATTCCCAGGCAGTCTCCCATCCAAGTACTAACTAGGCCCAACTCTTCTTCGCTTCCGAGATCAGACGAGATCGGGCTTTCAAGGAGTGGTATGGCCGTAAGCGATCACTGCGGGCTGTAGAAGACTATTTCTATATACTCTTCTAAGAGTAATACTTGTTTTAGAGCTGCCTGTAAACGGTAGACCACCTGACACCTCAAATAAAAATGATTGGCTTTCCAGTTCGTTTTTTTTTTAAGTTTCTTCTTCTCTTGTGTTTAAATGACTGTGGTTACTGCCTTTATAATAGAAGCTTAAGCTAAAAAGCTTACAGCACCTAGTATTCCCAGGCAGTCTCCCATCCAAGTACTAACTAGGCTCAACTCTTCTTCGCTTCCGAGATCAGACGAGATCGGGCTTTCAAGGAGTGGTATGGCCGTAAGCAATCACTGCGGGCTGTAGAAGACTATTTCTAAATACTCTTCTAAGAGTAATACTTGTTTTAGAGCTGCCTGTAAACGGTAGACCACCTGACACCTCAAATGAAAATGATTGGCTTTCCAGTTCGTTTTTTTTTGTTGTTGTTTTTTTTTTCTTAAGTTTTCTTCTTCTCTTGTGTTTACATGACTGTGGTTACTGCCTTTATAATAGAAGCTTAAGCTAAAAAGCTTACAGCACCTAGTATTCCCAGGCAGTCTCCCATCCAAGTACTAACTAGGCCCAACTCTTCTTCGCTTCCGAGATCAGACGAGATCGGGCTTTCAAGGAGTGGTATGGCCGTAAGCGATCACTGCGGGCTGTAGAAGACTATTTTTATATACTCTTCTAAGAGTAATACTTGTTTTAGAGCTGCCTGTAAACGGTAGACCACCTGACACCTCAAATGAAAATGATTGGCTTTCCAGTTCGTTTTTTTTTTAAGTTTCTTCTTCTCTTGTGTTTAAATGACTGTGGTTACTGCCTTTATAATAGAAGCTTAAGCTAAAAAGCTTACAGCACCTAGTATTCCCAGGCAGTCTCCCATCCAAGTACTAACTAGGCCCAACTCTTCTTCGCTTCCGAGATCAGACGAGATCGGGCTTTCAAGGAGTGGTATGGCCGTAAGCAATCACTGCGGGCTGTAGAAGACTATTTCTAAATACTCTTCTAAGAGTAATACTTGTTTTAGAGCTGCCTGTAAACGGTAGACCACCTGACACCTCAAATGAAAATGATTGGCTTTCCAGTTCGTTTTTTTTTTGTTGTTGTTTTTTTTTTCTTAAGTTTTCTTCTTCTCTTGTGTTTACATGACTGTGGTTACTGCCTTTATAATAGAAGCTTAAGCTAAAAAGCTTACAGCACCTAGTATTCCCAGGCAGTCTCCCATCCAAGTACTAACTAGGCCCAACTCTTCTTCGCTTCCGAGATCAGACGAGATCGGGCTTTCAAGGAGTGGTATGGCCGTAAGCGATCACTGCGGGCTGTAGAAGACTATTTCTATATACTCTTCTAAGAGTAATACTTGTTTTAGAGCTGCCTGTAAACGGTAGACCACCTGACACCTCAAATAAAAATGATTGGCTTTCCAGTTCGTTTTTTTTTTAAGTTTCTTCTTCTCTTGTGTTTAAATGACTGTGGTTACTGCCTTTATAATAGAAGCTTAAGCTAAAAAGCTTACAGCACCTAGTATTCCCAGGCAGTCTCCCATCCAAGTACTAACTAGGCTCAACTCTTCTTCGCTTCCGAGATCAGACGAGATCGGGCTTTCAAGGAGTGGTATGGCCGTAAGCAATCACTGCGGGCTGTAGAAGACTATTTCTAAATACTCTTCTAAGAGTAATACTTGTTTTAGAGCTGCCTGTAAACGGTAGACCACCTGACACCTCAAATGAAAATGATTGGCTTTCCAGTTCGTTTTTTTTTGTTGTTGTTTTTTTTTTCTTAAGTTTTCTTCTTCTCTTGTGTTTACATGACTGTGGTTACTGCCTTTATAATAGAAGCTTAAGCTAAAAAGCTTACAGCACCTAGTATTCCCAGGCAGTCTCCCATCCAAGTACTAACTAGGCCCAACTCTTCTTCGCTTCCGAGATCAGACGAGATCGGGCTTTCAAGGAGTGGTATGGCCGTAAGCGATCACTGCGGGCTGTAGAAGACTATTTTTATATACTCTTCTAAGAGTAATACTTGTTTTAGAGCTGCCTGTAAACGGTAGACCACCTGACACCTCAAATGAAAATGATTGGCTTTCCAGTTCGTTTTTTTTTGTTGTTGTTTTTTTTTTCTTAAGTTTTCTTCTTCTCTTGTGTTTACATGACTGTGGTTACTGCCTTTATAATAGAAGCTTAAGCTAAAAAGCTTACAGCACCTAGTATTCCCAGGCAGTCTCCCATCCAAGTACTAACTAGGCCCAACTCTTCTTCGCTTCCGAGATCAGACGAGATCGGGCTTTCAAGGAGTGGTATGGCCGTAAGCGATCACTGCGGGCTGTAGAAGACTATTTCTATATACTCTTCTAAGAGTAATACTTGTTTTAGAGCTGCCTGTAAACGGTAGACCACCTGACACCTCAAATAAAAATGATTGGCTTTCCAGTTCGTTTTTTTTTTAAGTTTCTTCTTCTCTTGTGTTTAAATGACTGTGGTTACTGCCTTTATAATAGAAGCTTAAGCTAAAAAGCTTACAGCACCTAGTATTCCCAGGCAGTCTCCCATCCAAGTACTAACTAGGCCCAACTCTTCTTCGCTTCCGAGATCAGACGAGATCGGGCTTTCAAGGAGTGGTATGGCCGTAAGCAATCACTGCGGGCTGTAGAAGACTATTTCTAAATACTCTTCTAAGAGTAATACTTGTTTTAGAGCTGCCTGTAAACGGTAGACCACCTGACACCTCAAATGAAAATGATTGGCTTTCCAGTTCGTTTTTTTTTGTTGTTGTTTTTTTTTTCTTAAGTTTTCTTCTTCTCTTGTGTTTACATGACTGTGGTTACTGCCTTTATAATAGAAGCTTAAGCTAAAAAGCTTACAGCACCTAGTATTCCCAGGCAGTCTCCCATCCAAGTACTAACTAGGCCCAACTCTTCTTCGCTTCCGAGATCAGACGAGATCGGGCTTTCAAGGAGTGGTATGGCCGTAAGCGATCACTGCGGGCTGTAGAAGACTATTTCTATATACTCTTCTAAGAGTAATACTTGTTTTAGAGCTGCCTGTAAACGGTAGACCACCTGACACCTCAAATAAAAATGATTGGCTTTCCAGTTCGTTTTTTTTTTAAGTTTCTTCTTCTCTTGTGTTTAAATGACTGTGGTTACTGCCTTTATAATAGAAGCTTAAGCTAAAAAGCTTACAGCACCTAGTATTCCCAGGCAGTCTCCCATCCAAGTACTAACTAGGCCCAACTCTTCTTCGCTTCCGAGATCAGACGAGATCGGGCTTTCAAGGAGTGGTATGGCCGTAAGCAATCACTGCGGGCTGTAGAAGACTATTTCTAAATACTCTTCTAAGAGTAATACTTGTTTTAGAGCTGCCTGTAAACGGTAGACCACCTGACACCTCAAATGAAAATGATTGGCTTTCCAGTTCGTTTTTTTTTTAAGTTTCTTCTTCTCTTGTGTTTAAATGACTGTGGTTACTGCCTTTATAATAGAAGCTTAAGCTAAAAAGCTTACAGCACCTAGTATTCCCAGGCAGTCTCCCATCCAAGTACTAACTAGGCCCAACTCTTCTTCGCTTCCGAGATCAGACGAGATCGGGCTTTCAAGGAGTGGTATGGCCGTAAGCAATCACTGCGGGCTGTAGAAGACTATTTCTAAATACTCTTCTAAGAGTAATACTTGTTTTAGAGCTGCCTGTAAACGGTAGACCACCTGACACCTCAAATGAAAATGATTGGCTTTCCAGTTCGTTTTTTTTTTGTTGTTGTTTTTTTTTTCTTAAGTTTTCTTCTTCTCTTGTGTTTACATGACTGTGGTTACTGCCTTTATAATAGAAGCTTAAGCTAAAAAGCTTACAGCACCTAGTATTCCCAGGCAGTCTCCCATCCAAGTACTAACTAGGCCCAACTCTTCTTCGCTTCCGAGATCAGACGAGATCGGGCTTTCAAGGAGTGGTATGGCCGTAAGCGATCACTGCGGGCTGTAGAAGACTATTTCTATATACTCTTCTAAGAGTAATACTTGTTTTAGAGCTGCCTGTAAACGGTAGACCACCTGACACCTCAAATAAAAATGATTGGCTTTCCAGTTCGTTTTTTTTTTAAGTTTCTTCTTCTCTTGTGTTTAAATGACTGTGGTTACTGCCTTTATAATAGAAGCTTAAGCTAAAAAGCTTACAGCACCTAGTATTCCCAGGCAGTCTCCCATCCAAGTACTAACTAGGCTCAACTCTTCTTCGCTTCCGAGATCAGACGAGATCGGGCTTTCAAGGAGTGGTATGGCCGTAAGCAATCACTGCGGGCTGTAGAAGACTATTTCTAAATACTCTTCTAAGAGTAATACTTGTTTTAGAGCTGCCTGTAAACGGTAGACCACCTGACACCTCAAATGAAAATGATTGGCTTTCCAGTTCGTTTTTTTTTGTTGTTGTTTTTTTTTTCTTAAGTTTTCTTCTTCTCTTGTGTTTACATGACTGTGGTTACTGCCTTTATAATAGAAGCTTAAGCTAAAAAGCTTACAGCACCTAGTATTCCCAGGCAGTCTCCCATCCAAGTACTAACTAGGCCCAACTCTTCTTCGCTTCCGAGATCAGACGAGATCGGGCTTTCAAGGAGTGGTATGGCCGTAAGCGATCACTGCGGGCTGTAGAAGACTATTTCTATATACTCTTCTAAGAGTAATACTTGTTTTAGAGCTGCCTGTAAACGGTAGACCACCTGACACCTCAAATGAAAATGATTGGCTTTCCAGTTCGTTTTTTTTTGTTGTTGTTTTTTTTTTCTTAAGTTTTCTTCTTCTCTTGTGTTTACATGACTGTGGTTACTGCCTTTATAATAGAAGCTTAAGCTAAAAAGCTTACAGCACCTAGTATTCCCAGGCAGTCTCCCATCCAAGTACTAACTAGGCCCAACTCTTCTTCGCTTCCGAGATCAGACGAGATCGGGCTTTCAAGGAGTGGTATGGCCGTAAGCGATCACTGCGGGCTGTAGAAGACTATTTCTATATACTCTTCTAAGAGTAATACTTGTTTTAGAGCTGCCTGTAAACGGTAGACCACCTGACACCTCAAATAAAAATGATTGGCTTTCCAGTTCGTTTTTTTTTTAAGTTTCTTCTTCTCTTGTGTTTAAATGACTGTGGTTACTGCCTTTATAATAGAAGCTTAAGCTAAAAAGCTTACAGCACCTAGTATTCCCAGGCAGTCTCCCATCCAAGTACTAACTAGGCCCAACTCTTCTTCGCTTCCGAGATCAGACGAGATCGGGCTTTCAAGGAGTGGTATGGCCGTAAGCAATCACTGCGGGCTGTAGAAGACTATTTCTAAATACTCTTCTAAGAGTAATACTTGTTTTAGAGCTGCCTGTAAACGGTAGACCACCTGACACCTCAAATGAAAATGATTGGCTTTCCAGTTCGTTTTTTTTTGTTGTTGTTTTTTTTTTCTTAAGTTTTCTTCTTCTCTTGTGTTTACATGACTGTGGTTACTGCCTTTATAATAGAAGCTTAAGCTAAAAAGCTTACAGCACCTAGTATTCCCAGGCAGTCTCCCATCCAAGTACTAACTAGGCCCAACTCTTCTTCGCTTCCGAGATCAGACGAGATCGGGCTTTCAAGGAGTGGTATGGCCGTAAGCGATCACTGCGGGCTGTAGAAGACTATTTCTATATACTCTTCTA